>NC_090728.1:98191302-98201302 GCF_036898095.1 Palaemon carinicauda
TCTTAGCATTTCTAGAATATACATGTATATTCTACTTACTAACCTAGCCATGATCATAGCCGAACCACCTTAAGATACTCTAATACTATACATCCTTTAACTTATACTAACCTTTTTACCTTGTTTTCTATATATCACCATTTCTCACGTTATCAGTTACTTTTATACCTCATATTCCCTCTATTAATTTCACATAATTTTTTTTTACATTCAAATTCCACACAACACTCAAATACATAATCCCTTCATACACTCCCCCTTTCACAAGCTGCTATCTTCTTCCTTCAATTATCCTGTAAAACACCTCTCTCGCCATATAATCATTGTTATATTTACTCCCAGATATTCATATGAATTAATCACTTACATTTTTCGACCATTCCCGTCAAGAATCCTTGTTGCCTCTTCCTAGTTCCCATTCACTTTCGTAACTTTCCAAAATTTACTCCTAACTTATTCCTCTTACAATGATTTTCAAAGACTTTTATCATTGCCTGCAATTCTCTCTACTGATCCTAATCAGCAGGCTAATCTTAGCATCATCGATCACTCCACATTCCAGTCACAACTGCTTTTATTATCCTACAACCTTGCATATAGATCCACCTTCCCTTCGCATCAGTCCTATCAAAAAGATGTTAGCCACATATGTAAACATGATACACCATTGCATCAGACTCGTATTTTTCATGTAATCAGTCACCTACTTGCTCACATATCATAATGCAGTCTTTGCCCAAATAAAACTATGTAAAACCTTTCCATCATTACCCACTGTTTCTGAGTTCTAAAGGTTCTGAGGAACAAGGGCTTTCTTCAGGAGAATTTCAATGTTTACAGTAGGTGCTAATGGGCTTCTTCACTTTATCAAGTGCTATTTCCATATGCTATTTGTCATCGGATTGTATCACCAAGTACTTCAGTAATCTACATTTATACTGTGAGAATGGAAGATATTTTCAAATTGCATATTCGTCACTTGATCTAAACGTGAGTGAGAGAAGACAAAAGGTCCGGTAGCAAAACCTTCAGTGGAATTCTATGTAGTATCAACTCAAACTAACCGAACTAAGTTCTTTTTAGAACTTTTTGAGCGGGAATTTCTGACGCTCTGAGCTAGTTTTTAAAGGTAATGTGCACAATATAGACTTTAACATAACTGAGAGAGTGATACTCTACAAGCGCTAATTTATTTTCGTGTAAGTATACTAAGTATGACAAAAAGAGGCTTTGCTACATTAGACCCCATCACTGGTTTCAGATTCATGATCAGTTACTTGCAAAATTATTTTGCCTTGAACCACTTGAGCACTATTTACTCAAGTTGTAGGGGTTATACAAGACCATTCAGTGAAATAATGAAATATGATTTATCATTTTATAAACACAAAATTAGCTTATCTTATTTTTCTATAACTCTTTTCTTATAACATTACTTTCTTTTTGCTAAACATTTTTGTATATGCATACAAAGTATCTCTTCTCTTATGATATGAAGCTAGAATAGTCTTTCACATTAGAAATAAATTTTCGTTTTATAATAACTTTTAAGAAACTTATCAGGTATTAACCAAGGACTGGTTAATACCTTAAAATATTTTCAGTTCATGGCAGCCTAGATTCACCAAATGTTGCAAAATATGAAAATATATATAAAAAGGTTGTTATGAGAATATTGGTCTCATTTGCAAGTCCGGTATTTTTGCAAGTCATGGCTAAGATGTTTAAGAGCACAAAACTGTAATGGAATCCGTATTTATTATTTTGAGACAGTTTTTCAGTACACTATTAAGCTAAAACGAAATGATAAGATTATTCAAAAATAATTTAATAAAATGGGTAATTAAGTAAATATTGGACGGAATACATATATATATATATATATATATATATATATATATATATATATATATATATATATATATATATATATTATATATATATATATATATACTGTATATATATATATATATATATATATATATATATATATATATATATATATATATATATATATATATATATGGGCTTAGGCCATGTCGTCCTGATGGAAGTTCCTTCATAAGTAGCTTCCTAAGTTTTATGTGACTACAGTGATATATCCCAGAGAATTTACCGAAGGTATCCAGAATTCTAACTCCTGGAGCGAGTATCCCTTAAATTTCTCCAAGGGATATCGCGTAAGGACGTATCTTGACACATCTCATAGCTATTTACACCCTAAATAGCCTATCACTTCGAGAGGGAAAGTGGCAAGAAAAATAGGATGGTCGTTAAGGAGGTAAACAATCTCGACTCTCCTAATGTACTGTAAATAGTTCGGCCAATCGCCACCATAAGGTGCCACCAAACCATTCTTTCGTTGGTAGCTTTGGTGACCAGTATTTTCCCTGTGTTATCTCGCTATTTTGAAAGTTTTTTCATAGTTGTGATGGATTCCTCTGCTTCATCAGCATCTGGAAAGTTAAGTAATATCTTTTAATTGTGTAAATGTAAGCTCTTGCCAGTTTTGCTTTTCGATTGATATCGTATTTAACGTAACAAGAGCTGTTGCCAGCCGGATGGCGTCTTGAACGCGATCGTTCTTTTGTTCATTTAGTTAGCAAGAACGATGTTCCCGGCTTATTTGCTTTAATAACTTTAGCTATTTAGTATTTTAGCTAGGGATTCTTATATCATGTCATTGTTGTCGTGAATTTGGCTATTATAATCGAGCCTCATAAGTGCTAGGCTTACTAGCCTAGGCACCCTCACACTTCATGCATGATATAACCTTCTTGGTAAAGTTTTATTGAAGCTCAGGCAATGTTTTATACAATTAAGATATTACTGTGTATTTTCCTCTTCCATACTAGTATACTAGAGTTACGATGAACGTTTCTCTATGCTCTTTGGCTTAATAGCCTTAGTGCTTTAGTATACTTTATATGTTCCTATTACTCTTGTATTGTCTTCTTAGGTAAGATAGATATCTCCTATACCTTTTTAGTCAATACTATCTCTATGAGATCTAAGAGTAATTCCCTTTCCCTCTGATTAGCCTAGGCTATCCTCAGTTAAATTTGCTGTGACCTATGGTCGGGTAAATTTTACTGGGGCGTTTCGTTTCTCTCTCCTTTTCTCTGAGCTTGCAACTGAGTAGCTTGTCAGCATTGAGTTTGGAGTTGGGGACGGGACATCAGAGTAAGTCTATGTTTGGCATCTAGCTACCTGGGAAATGAACTGGCAACTGAGTAGCTTGTCGGTGTTCCAGTTGGGCTAGTTGGTGTTCAGGAGGCTAGTCCTCCCTAGACCTTTTAGAGGTTATTGTTTTACAATTTCCTCTTCCCTAGTCTAGCATACAGTCCTGTACTAGGGGTTCTTAACTGGAAGATAGGATTCTTCCCTGTTATGATTCCTAGTACGAGATTCTGTTCTCTTTGAGTACGTCTTCGGACGTTCTCTTATTGCCTAACCCAATCTGGGGAATTGATTTCCCCTATTTGAGGTTACTATGAGGACAAAATCCTTTAGGTTAGGTAATGCCCTAGGGTATTACCTTACTTATGGACTATTCACCCCTTCCCCGCTATCTCTTTTGTGTTGAATGAACCAACACCCTTTTGGCCGTGGTTCTACATATGCTCCTATGGACATCTGTAGACCTGGCATGAGTTTTTCTGTCGGCTGCTGGCTTGTCAGGCTGCCGACAGATAACCTCACTTCTTTGAGTGTGCCTTCGAGTCCTCCCTTGGACTGCCTTCCATATGCCTTAAGATGGGATATGGCTGAGTGGAAGCCCGGATTTCTTTCTCTCTTCCACTGGCACACTCTTTCAGGATGTAAGCCAGCATAGCTGATCCTTTGCCGTCTTCTATCCTTATCTTTCTCTTTTACTTCCAATCATGGGCTATCTGCCGGCAGTTTATTCTGCCGGCATATATGGATGGTTAGGCTGACAGTTCGCTGTCATGCTTTACCTTGGACATCGTTGATCGATGGCCGTTGGTAAGGTTTTTTAGGTCTGACTGCTGGCAACTGAGTAGCTTGTCGGCAGCTTGCCTTTGCCTTCCATCCATAATAATAATAATAATGTTTTTATTAATATTTAGACAATATTGTTGCCCATATAGCTGGCAGTTGCCGGCAGGACCGGCAGACGCCGGCCTGCTGGCATATACCGGCTAGCCCAGCATGCCGGCATATACCGGCTAGCCCAGCATGCCGGCAGTGTCGGCAGGGACGGCATTGTCGGTGGGCCGGCAGTGTCGGCGGGGTCGGCATTGTCGGCGGGGCCGGCAGTGTCGGCGGGGCCGGCAGTGTCGGCGGGGCCGGCAGTGTCGGCGGGGCCGGCAGCGTCAGCGAGGCCGGCAGTGTCGGCAGGGCCGGCAATACTGACGGCATACTGCCGCCGACTACTGCTGTACCCAGAAAAATATAATTTTTCCAACCTACAGGTGGTTCTTGAGCAGCCATTTGTGAGACCATCATCTGGAGAAATGATTCTCTCCTATATTAATGGTTATTTCCATTAAATAATTATCCACTATATTGAACATTATAGAGGACGTGTCAAGAAGACACTATATATCTTTGATATTTTCCTCCAGTATTTAATTCTTTATGAATTTTCTAGTTCAATATGGGAGGAGGTCATAGCAAGTGGCTGAATGGGAAAAACATGTAGGTGTCTTTCCTACATTATAGCTTACCCTATCCAAGCTAAATATAATAACTTATGTTATGTTGAAATCTGAAGATTTCAGAGAAAACTCATTTGCTTTTCTTTCTTTACAGGAGGAGCATCCCGAGTGCGGGAACAACCTTTGTAGGGTCCGCAGCAAGGACATCTACGGACATGGTGTGTGTATGACTCACGCCCACTGTTCTATCACCAAAGGGGCTCTCAAGTACTGGGACCCAGAGGTATGTACCATTTGTGAGAAACTGGTAAAAGAGGCTTTTAATGAACAAAAGTTTCTGGAGTCTAGGGATACAGCTAGAGCTAAGCTGCGTAAATGGGTAAGGGGTTTTCAAAAGAATACCTCGGGCCCATACCTTCCTAATGCTAGGATGAGGGACTGTCTCTTCCCTGGAGCTCGCGATGACTCCATCGTTCCCCAGACTAAACCTCCAATCCCCTTGATTCAGATTCAGGTTCAGAAGCCTAAGGAACCTGACGTTGCGGATACTTTGGCAAGTATCCACCTGCACGACAATATGTCTGTCGTTTCTGAGGAGACCGAGAAGAATCTCCTCGTGGAAGAGTTGGATCAGGAGGCAGTTGTTCCTCCTGCAAGCGATGTTGAAAACGCTGAAGTGGCTTCGGCGATTACTAATACTTTCCACTCCTTGATCTCTATGGTACAGGACCTGCAGAAGAACTCTTCCGAGAAAGAGACTACTTTTCGGACGGAGATTGAACAGTTCGTTTCTTCGCGTTTATCCCGAAGAAACTGAATGTTAAGGACCTTCCTGTTTTCTCTGACGTTAACCCTTGGAGGTACGCAGAGCATATGCCTATTTCAGCAGGTAAGATTTTCCTCTCGGAGAAACTGGGTACCATACCAGTAGAGGAAATCGAATTCTGGCCCAGCAGAGGGGCTTACCCGGTTTGTTATGTCCGGCTCAGAACTGAACCGGCATCAAAGGAAGAGACGGAGCCCAAGGAGGTAATTGTCCTTGAGCTTGCTAAGGCACAAACAATGTTTACATCGAAATTGAAAGAGAGGGCATTCACTAGCTCAAAGGTGCCGGCCTTAAGCAAAAAACACCCGTCGTTTATTGCTGACCCCAATGTGCTTATCCCTTTATGGATAAAGGGCTTAAAGCAGCCTTGAAGGCTGTGAGGGCAGGGAAACCTTGCCCCACTCTAGAAGAAAGCAAGCCTTTCTCCCTTGCTTTCCCATCAGACGATAAGGACTGGAAGGACGTTCATATCACCTTCACAGTCGGGAACCTGGAGGCAGATATCGCTGGACGCCAGTTCAACGAGGACTCCCAAAGCTGACAGAGTTTCTCCTGAAGAGAGAACATGAGACTAAGGAACACTTGGCTGCTTCCATGTCTCTACAAACAGGGCTAGAAACGATCGCTAGCATTCCTGACACCCCAGACATGTACATGGTCTTTGCCAAGGCTCACTTGGCTACAGTGACTAAAGACCTGTACAACTTTATCAGGGCCAGGACGGCCTGTAGGGAGTTCGTGTTTGCTTCCGCTTCTGTAAAGCACGAACCTAGGAAGCTGATAGCTTCTAATATCTGGGGAAAAGACCTCTTTCCTAGTGAAGTGGTCAAGGAGGTTGTAGACAAGGCTGCTTCGGAGAATAGAAATCTCCTCTCCAAGTGGGGCTTGTCTTCAAAAAGAAAATCTTCCGCTGACGAGGGTCCCCAGCCGAAGAATAAATCTAAACGACCTCGTTTGCCCTATCGGCCAAAACAGCAACAGCTTCCCATGGCCCAGATGGTCGCACAACCCACCACCACCTTTCAACTGGTGCCCCAAACTCTGGCTTCACAGTTGCCAGTTTTCACCCTATTGTACGAAAGGCAATCGGCTTCCTTTAGGCCAAAGTCTTGAGGCTCCTTTCGGGGTTCCTCTAGACGCCCCTTCAGAGGAAGAGGCAACAAAGGTGGTCGTGGCCAAGGAGGAAAATCCTCCAGTCAGCACTCAAAGTGAGATGCTGCCGGTAGGAGGGAGACTTCTCCACTTTTAGGATCGGTGGACCTTCGATCCTTGGGCCCACAGCCTGATCAAGAAAGGACTGGGGTGGGGTTGGAACTCAACTCCACCAAGCTTTCCTCAATTCTTCCAACCCTCAACCCAGTTTTGGAAGAATATGTTCAGGAATTACTGGAAAAGAAAGTATTAAGGAAAGCAAAGTCCATCAAATTTCAAGGAAGGCTGTTCTGTGTTCCGAAGAAGGATTCGGAAAAGCTCAGAGTCATTCTGGACTTATCTCCACTCAGCAAGTTCATTATGAACTACAAGTTCAGAATGCTGATGCTTTAGCACATAAGGACCCTTCTGCCCAAAAGGGGCATACACAGTCTCCATAGACATGACGGATGCGTACTGGCAAGTCCCAATCAACCGCCAGGTTTCCCCCTACCTAGGGTTCAAGCTCCAGAAAAGAAAATACGTTTTCAGAGCCATGCCCTTCGGTCTGAACATTGCACCAAGAGTATTCACAAAGCTTGCGAGCGCAGTCATTCGACACCTACGCCTCAAGGGTGTCCAGGTGATGGCCTACCTGGACGACTGGCTGGTGTGGGCAGCATCCAAGGAAGAATGCGTGCAAGCCTCCAGAAAAATGATCCAATTCCTAGAGAACCTAGGATTCTAGATAAACCTGAAAGAGTCTCGGCTTTCTCCGGCTCAAAAGTTCCAGTGGCTGGGAGTTCACTAGGACTTACAGTCACATTGCCTCTCTATGCCGAAAGCAAAGAGAAAGGAGATAGCAGGGGCCGTCAAAAGTCTTCTTCAATCTCGAAGAATATCAAGAAGACAACAGGATAGAGTGTTGGGGTCTCTCCAGTTTGTCTCTTTGACGGACCCAGTTTTGAGAGCACAATTAAAAGATGCATCAGGAGTCTGGAGAAAATGCGCTTACAACGATCGAAGAGATCTACAAAGACCATTACCAAATCGTCTGCGATCGATACTCAAGCCATGGCAGTTTGTCTTTCTCTGAAGAAACTGAAACTTCGCCGCTCAATCCACGTTCGTCTGGTCCTAGACAGTGAAGTGGTCATGAGATGCATAAATCGACAGGGTTCGAGATCGCCTCAGCTAAACCAAGTAATGCTGGCCATCTTTCATCTATCCATGAAGATGAGATGGCACTTATCAGCAGTCCACCTCCAAGGATTCCGCAGTGTGACGGTGGACGCTCTATCCAGAGTCAACCCGATAGAGTCCGAATGGTCCCTAGACGCAGGATCATTCTCCTTCATATTGAGCAAAGTCCCAGGACTGCAAGTAGATCTCTTCGCAACGAGCGACAACAGGAAGATGGCCCGGTACGTAGCCCCGTACGAGGATCCTCTAGCGTAAGCAACGGACGCAATGTCCCTGGATTGGAACAGATGGTCCAGGATTTACCTGTTCTCCCCAACCAACCTGTTGTTGAAAGCCCTCGACAAATTGAGATCCTTTCGGGGGAGGGCAGCGATAGTGGCCCACAAGTGGCCAGGCAGCGTCTGGTTCCCTTTGATAACAGAACTACGCCTGAAGCTGATCCCGTTGCCGGAACCAGTTCTGACTCAGCTAGTACAGAAATCGACTGTCTACGCTTCATCAAGGAAAACCCAGAACCTTCATCTCATGGTTTTCTCACCTTAGCGGTTAAGAAAAGGTTCGGGATTTCTGAAGACAGTATTAACTTATTAGAAAAATACAAGTCAAAGTCAACAAGAAGACAATACGAATCTTCCTGGAGGAAATGGGTGGCCTTTGTTAAAGCGAAGAAACCTCAAGAGATTTCTACGGACTTCTGCTTGTTCTTCTTCATCCATCTTCACGGACAAGGATTAGCGGCTAATACGATCACTACGTGTAAATCTGCCTTAGCTAGACCGATTCTATATGCCTTCCATGTGGACTTTTCCAACGAAATCTTCAACAAGATTCCGAAAGTCTGCGCAAAACTTCGGCCTGCAGCCCCTCTAAAGCCTATTTTATGGTCTTTGGATAAAGTTCTTCACCTGGCTTCAACTCTGAACAGGAGCCAGAGTATGAAGATTGCTCTCTGAAAGACTTGACTCAGAAAGTGATATTTTTATTCGCACTAGCCTCCGGAGCCAGAGTTAGCGAAATAGTGGCCCTCTCGAGGGATGATGACCGCATTCAGTTTACATCGAATGGAGAACTGAATCTTTTTCCGGATCCGATGTTTCTCGCCAAGAACGAGCTATCCACGAAGAGATGGGGTCCCTGGAGAATCTGCCCTCTGAAGGAAGAAGCATCCCTCTGCCCAGTGGAATGCCTAAAGATCTATCTTCGTAGAACTTCAGACTTTAAGGGAGGTTAGCTTTTTAGGGGAGAGACTTCTGGTTCGATGTTATCCTTGAAACAGATAAGGGCGAAAATCACTTACTTTATTCGCAGAGCGGATCCTGATAGTACACCCGCAGGTCATGATCCGAGAAAAGTTGCCTCGTCTCTAAACTTCTTTCAGACTATGTCGTTTGATAACCTGCGTGCTTATACTGGTTGGAAGTCTTCCAGAATATTCTTTAAGCACTATGCGAAGCAATTACAAGAAATCAAATTTCATGTGGTGGCTGCGGGCAGTGTAATAAAACCTGCAGCTTGATTACTGCGAAGGACAGTGCACTAATTGGGACTGTTAGTGAAGGGTGTGCATGATAGACTTAGGTATATCATGGTAATTTGGTGTTGTTATGGACACTATGAACTGTCTTACCTGGCTAGGTGACCTCAAGCATAATATTTTGACATGAGTGCCAGCATATTTATGCATAGTGTTTTTAGTAATAACACATATAGTGAAATTTCTTAATTTCGTTGAGGGGCATTGTTTCTCTTTCAGATGAAACTTATTTATTTTGTTATTACTGTTATGCTTCTTATGCTTATGTTTAGCATAAATACATTATTTAATCATGACTTCTGTGTTTCTTGTAAATAAACTATACAAGGAATCTTTGCGTCTCTTTCACCTTAAGATTTATATATTATATTATTCAGAGCATCCTTGATCCTCTTATGGACCTTATGGGACAAAGTCTCCCTTACCATGCAAACAGGTAAGTTTGGTTGTGCTATGTTTTGTTTACTGTATTATGATTCCTACGTGAACATAAACCTGTCTGTCTGATCCAGACCTGGGAGGTACAGTACTCTATTCAGTGCTTTAGTACAAACTACGCTTTACGTATATATGGACACGATATACTTCTGCTTGCTAATTGTTCTTTGAACTCACAATTCTCGGTTTTTTTCCTAGAGTCTACACAGACTTTTCCCTGTAGGGGGCAGGAAGAGCTGGCATATG
>NC_090728.1:98203802-98205444 GCF_036898095.1 Palaemon carinicauda
TCCTTAGAAAAAAAAATATTAATTGCATAAATTGAGTAGCTCATAAAAGATTCAAAGATATTACGTTTCATAAATTTAGTAGCTAATTCTTCCCAAGAATTACCATTCAAAAACAATTTCTCGAATAGGATTTTATCAACATGCATTTCCATGTTATAGTGAGGATTTATATACATATATATATATATATATATATATATATATATATATATATATATATATATATGTGTGTGTGTGTGTGTGTATGTGTGCATATACATACATATATATATATATATATATATATATATATATATATATATATATATATATATATATACTGTATATATATATATACATACTATATATATATACACACATTTATATAATTAAATTTGTACACATATATGTACATCAATATATGTATACATATATACATGTATACACATAAGCACACACATACACGCACACACACACACATATATATATATATATATGTATATATATGTGTATATATATATATATATATATATGTATATATATATGTATGTATATATATGTTTATGTATATATATACATAAATATATATATATACATATATATATATATATATATATATATATATATATATATATATATATATATAAGTATTCCAGTATTGATAGTGAGGTCTAAAGAAAAGCCAGAATGATTGGAGAGAATATTTAGAGTAGTAAAGCAGATGAGGCTGACAAAGCTATGGATTCGGGGAGTGGCTATGGTGTAAGAATCGCTCATAGAATTATTAATAAATCTCTACTAGGGCAAAGGAGAAGAAGCATATACCCATCAAAAAGAGAAATGAATTTGTTATAAAAATAGAAAATGAAAAAAAATACCGTTGGATGGAACACTTTAGTGAGGTCATGGTTAGAAGATACGAAGGGAATTATTTTTGTTTAATATACCTGAAGCTAATGAATAAATTTATGTGTCCATAAATGGATTCAGGGTGTTTAAAGTCTAAACTATCATTAAACACTCAAGAGATGGAAAGCCCCTGGATATGATGGAAGAACTGCCGAGATGATACTGGCCGAAAATGAAGTGTTGGTGAAAATGGCAAAATAAGGAGACCTTACTTATTACAATAATTGCAGAGGCATGGCATTTACGTCATTTGTATGTGAATATATAGTATGATTATTCTAAACAGACTGGAGAGAAAGATTAATGAAAAGGTTAGAGAAGAACAAGCAGAATTTAGAAAAGGATGAAGTCGCACTGACCAAACTTCCGTTTTGAGATCTGTGGTAGAGTAATGCGTAGAATGTAAAAATTCACTTTTGATAGCATTTGTTGACTATGAAAAAGCTTTTGATAGTGTGCACCGGCCAATTTTGTGGAGAGTCTTGCGTTATTAACATAAATATGTCAATTTGATTAAGTCTGATTTTTTTTTTCATGAGCATAGCAAGTGCAAAGTTAATGTTATGTGAGTCCTATCAAATGAATTTCCAGTGAACACCCGATAACCCCAAGAGAATGTGTTGTTACCTATGTTGTTCATCATCATGGATTTTGGAATGCGTTGAACAGTCGGAGATAGTGGATAAGGATTGGCCTGGATTAGTGAAAGTAAATTACTAGTCATAAGTATGCTCATGGTGCTGTCCTTATTAGC
>NC_090728.1:98205944-98208444 GCF_036898095.1 Palaemon carinicauda
AGCAGAATTCATGAAATATCACATGAGATTGGGTTCAAGATAAATAGAAGAAAGACAGAGATGATGAGAACCAAGTATGATGAGAATGAAAGAAGAAATATCATTAGAAGGAGAATGGATTAATCAGGTAGAATCATTTAAGTATTTAGGAACTATGATCTCCAATACAGGGTCTTTAGAATTAGAGTTTAGTTAAAGATTAAAAAAAATCAGACAATGGCTAGGTTAAGTACAATTTGGAAATCAAATCGCCTAAAATTACATATAAAAATCAGACTATGTCATCAGTTTAGTGAGATCGGTGCCACTATGTGGACATGAGTCATGGTATGACAATGAAATGATCTCCAGTAAATTTAGAAGATTTGAGAATAAAATCCGTAGAGGGATATTGGGAGTTAAATGGCAGGACAGGATTAGAAACAAAACTATGTTGCAGATTACTCGAGTAATGTGGATGAGATCATGATGAGGGGTAGATGTAGATGGTTTTGGCATGCGCCCAAGACACATTCAACTGGGCTCCACAAGACACTAGAAGACTTGGAAGACCTAGGCTTACATGGCTGAGGACTATGAAGTGTGAAATAGATGATGAATGGAGAATTATTGTATTAAAAGCTCAAGATCGACTGGTGAAATCTAAGCGGGGCATATGCGTCAATAGGCATATGAGTAAAGGATGATGATGATGAGGATGATAAAGGAGGGAAACGTTACACTCTCATCATGCTTCTTTTATGTTAGTTTATGGATCTTTGAATTACTACTGAAAGCGACAATGTTCATGAAAATTTTCAAATTTGTACCAGTTAAAGTGAAACGAAATAAACGAAAAAGTTTTCCCCCGTACCAACATATGACTGAATTTTATATTTACACATTGAATACATGAGCATGGAGTGCTGTGTTGCTGCATTATTTTCAGTAGTATTATCAGTTATAAAACAACAATGAATTTAAGATATATATATATATATATATATATATATATATATACTATTGAATAAGTAATGGGCCAAGAAATGATAACACACAGTATTAATTTTCTGAGGTCATTACATGCGTAGAATGAAAAAGTATACATTATTTTAGCCATATAATTAGGATACATAAAGCTTTCTATTTCTATAATTTTCGGTTTCTTTTCATTGACGTTCTTGTTCAGTTTGGTATTAATATTGAATTTAAACACTGTTCAAACAACAAAAGTGAAAATTTACCACTATATCAAATCGATGCTATTGTTTAATTTATTATAAACTGCTATTGGACGCACAAGGTACCCAGGTAATATGAATAAACTATTTCGTGACTTACTGTCGTGTCTCAAAGAATACCGTTATAGTAATTATAAGATCTAGCATCCAGGTTAAATTTACTCAATACATATATAAAACATACTTTATAGCTCAAGAGTCCTCATAATGATCGGAAAAAGGGCCCCCTATCTTTCTTCTAATTCTTCTTCTTCTTCTTTGAAAATTTCAATTACTTTCATAATTCTAGTCCAGATATAATAAGTTTCTTTTCTTATCCGTTGAATAACAGTTTCTTCCATTATTGCTATTACATTTTCCCAGGGATGTATTGAAGGGTGCAATTGTATTCAGCCACGGACTTTCCCCTCGAAGACTCCAACACCACCCTCCTCTGTGACGTCAGTACTGGTAGACCGTGACCTTGGATTCCTGCTCCCATGCGCCGATAGGTGTTGGATTTCGTTCACGGCCTTTCACATCCCTCGTGCCGTTCTACTGCACAGCTGCTGAAGGCAAAGTTCATTTGGCACGACATTTCTAAGGATGCTAAGGATTGGGTCCGCGCCTGTACTTCTTGCCAAACTTCCAAAGTACATCGACACACGGATTCAGGAGTGGGCACCTTTCCTCAACCTCAGCGTCGTTTCCCACACATTCACGTCGACGTTGTAGGCCCCCTACCCACATCACAAGGACATCGTTACCTGTTTACCGTCATCGACCGCTCCACTCGTTGGCCTGAAGCCATTCCCATGGAAACTGCAACGTCCGCCTCATGTACATCTGCCTTACTCTCTGGATGAATTTCAAGATTCGGTATCCCTAAGCATATTACTTCTGACAGGGGAACCACTTTCACCTCTCAATTGTGGACATCATTAGCGAATCTCCTGGGCATCACCCTACATCAGACAATGGCCTACAACCCCGCTGCCAATGGAATGGTTGAAAGTTTTCATCGCACCCTCAAAGCAGCTTTGATGTCCCACTGCAAAGATTCAAACTGGTTTACTCAGCTTCCCTGGGTCCTCCTGGGACTAAGGACCACTCCCAAAGACGCCTTCGTCGTCTCGGCGGCTGAAATGGTGTAGGGCGACCCAGTGGTCGTCCCTCCCGAATGTTTTCCTTCTACAACCTCCTCCGCCGATCTCCAGCGCATACGTCATGTCGTGGGAAAATTTACTCCGTGCCGCCAGACTTACAAGCCCCAAGCGAAGCATCACATACCAACGGACTTG
>NC_090728.1:98210944-98235944 GCF_036898095.1 Palaemon carinicauda
AGAAATGGATCTGTTATAACAACAGCAAATGAAGAAAAACAGCGTTGGATGGAACACTTTAGTGAGGTCATGATTAGAAGATACGAAGGGAATAGTTTGATTAATATACCTGAAGCTAATGAAGCCCATAAATGAATTCAGGGTGTTTAAAGTCTAAGCTATCATTAAACACTCAAGAGATGGAAAGCCCCTGGATATGATGGAAGAACTGCCGAGATGATAGTGGCCGAAAATGAAGTGTTGGTGAAAATGGCAAAATAAGGAGGCCTTACTTATTACAATAATTGCAGAGGCATGCCATATACTTCAGTTGTATGTAAATATATAGTATGATTATTCTAAACAGACTGGAGAGAAAGATTGATGAAAAGGTTAGAGAAGAGCAAGAAGAATTTAGAAAAGGATGAAGTCGCACTGACCAAATTTCCGTTTTGAGATCTGTGGTAGAGTAATGCGTAGAATATAGAAATTCACTTTTGATGGCAATTGTTGACTATGAAAAAGCTTTTGATGGTGTGCACCGGCCAATTTTGTGGAGAGTCTTGTGATATTATGAAATTCCTCATGAATATGTCAATTTGATTAAGTCTGTTTTTTTTCATGAGCATAGCAAGTGCAAAGTTAATGTTAATGGAGTCCTGTCAAATGAATTTCCAGTGAACAGCCGATAACTCCAAGAGAATGTGTTGTTACATGTGTTGTTTATCCTCCCCATGGATTTTGTAATGCGTTGAGCAGTCGGAGATGGTGGAGAAGGATTAGCCTGGATTAGTGATAGTAAATTACTAGACATAGAATCAGCTCATGGTGCTGTCCATACTAGCAGAATTCATGAATTATCACATGAGATTGGTCTTAAGATAAATAAAAGAAAGACAGAGATGACGAGAACCGAGTATGATGAGAATGAAAGAAGAAATATCATTAGAAGAAGAAAGGATTAATGAGGTAGAATCCTTCAAGTATTCAGGAACTATGATCTCCATTACAGGGTCTTTAGAATTAGAGTTTAGTGAAAGACTGAAAAAAACAAATCAGACAATGGCTAGGTTAATTATAATTTGGAAATAAAATCGCCTAAAATTACATATAAAATCAGACTATGTCATCAGTTTAGTGAGATCGGTGTCACTATGTGGACATGAGTCATGGTATGACAATTAAATAATCTCCAATAGATTTAGAAGATTTAAGAATAAAATCCGTAGAAGGATATTGGGAGTTAAATGGCAGGACCGTATTAGAAACAAAACTATGTGGCAGATTACTCGAGTACCATATGTGGATGGGATCATGAGGGGTAGATGTAGATGGTTTTAGCATGCGCCCAAGACACATTCAACTGGGCTCCACAAGCACTAGAAGACTTGGAAGACCCATGCTTATATGGCTTAGGACTATGAAGTGTGAAATAGATGATGAATGGAGAATTATTGTATTAAAAGCTCAAGATAGAGACGACTGGCGAAATCTAAGCGGGGCCCTTTGCGTCAATAGGCATAAGAGGAGATGATGATGATGATGAGGATGATAAAAGAAGGAAACGTTATACTCTCATTATGCTTCCTTTATGTTAGTTCATGGATCTTTAAATTGCTACCGAAAGCGACAATGAACGTGAAAATTTTTAAATTTGTACCAGTTAAAGTGAAACGAAATAAACGAAAAAGTTTTCCCCCGTACCAACATATGACTGAATTTTATATTTACACATTGAATACATGAGCATGGAGTGCTGTGTTGCTGCATTATTTTCAGTAGTATTATCAGTTATAAAACAACTATATATATATATATATATATATATATATATTTATATATATATATATAAATATATATATATATATATATATATAACTATTGAATAAGTAATGGGCCAAGAAATGATAAAACAAAGTATTAATTTTCTGAGGTCATTATATACGTAGAATGAAAAAGTATACATTATTTTAGCTATATAATTAGGATACATAAAGCTTTCTATTTTTATAGTTTTCGGTTTCTTTTCATTGACGTTCTTTTTCACTTTGGTATTAATATTGAATTTAAACTCTGCTCAAACAACTAAAGTGAAAACTGACCACTATATCAAATCGATGCTATTGTTTAATTTATTATAAACTGCACAAGGTACCCAGGTAATATGAATAAACTATTTCGTGACTTACTGTCGTGTCTCAAAGAATACCGTTATAGTAATTATAAGATCTAGCATCCAGGTTAAATTTACTCAATACATATATAAAACATACTTTATAGCTCAAGAGTCCTCATAATGATCGGAAGAAGGGCCCCCTATCTTTCTTCTAATTCTTCTTCTTCTTCTTTGAAAATTTCAATTACTTTCATAATTCTAGTCCAGATATAATAACGGTTTCTTTTCTTATCCGTTGAATAACAGTTTCTTCCATTATTGCTATTACATTTTCTGCTAAGGTTTGAAAAAAAAAATTCATGTATCTAAACTCTTCTCAAATGTCTTGCTAAGAAAAATCATTGCTACGTGTATTCAATCTTGCCTAACGAAACTCTTTTATACTACATTTTCGAAACTGCATTTTTCAGATTGGCATATCTAATGTTATTCTTTAACCATATCGTATTTATAAGAAAAGTAATTTAATTAAATTTCCTTTTGCTTTTTATGTTCACTAACGTGCAGTTCATCAGTGTTATATCCAAAAATGTACTTAAATATCAACAATTTTAATATTAATTTTTCAAACTCAACACACTAATAGTGATCATAAACTCATTTCCATGGGCAATATTGTTACTTAATTCTAAAATCTATAAACTAAAAACAAGAGCTTCAAAACTGTCACACATGCCTTTACATAGCTAATTTACACACATATGCATTTGCAACTTGCCCAAGTATGCACATATACATGCACGTACACCACTCACACACACACCCACACACACACACACACACATATATATTAATATATATATATATATATATATATATATATATATAGTGTGTGTGTGTGTGTGTGTGTACACATATGCATATATATGTATGTGTATGTATGTACTTTTGTATATATACATATATTCATACATATGTTGTACTTATATTTATTAAAAATATGTTAGATTTATTTTTACTCTCTCTCTCTCTCTCTCTCTCTCTCTCTCTCTCTCTCTATATATATATATATATATATATATATATATATATATATATGTATATATGTATATATACACATCTATGTATATATGATTTTCAGTTATTAAAATAATCCATAAATGCTTTTTGATATCGAAATCATTCTGCCACGTGATCACAGACCCGTGGGGAAATTCTCCTTATGATAATCACTCCCTCCTTGCCAAGGATTCGAACCTTATTACCAACTAGAAATAAAAGGTCAACGCTGTGTTTAGTCATTCGCCTATAAAGAGAGATGAGGGATGACTCCAACTCTGCATATATACATTATTCCTGACTATTTCCGCATGTGTTATTAAAACCGAAATCAAGTCATCTTCACTATTGTAAAGGATTGATAAGCAAGTAACATTTGATCATTTTATGATAACATTTTTTACTAGCCCTCTTGACCTTCATTTATTCATATAAACTAAATATAATTTTTTATATCAAGTTCATTCTTCCAAGCGATCTTAGACTCATTATTTCTATGATAAGTACTTCTGCACAGCCAAGGATTAGAACCATAGGGACAAGTAGAAACACAGGTAAGCTGTTGATTGGACCATCCAGGTATAAAGAGAAATGTAGTTCCAGGTAAGCAAGTAAAAAAGCCTTTCCTTTGTGGAACAATGTGCGTTGCACTAAACTTTATAAGGAATCAAAGTAAACTGTAAGTAATAAAAAAAAGGAACAACACCAAATATGGAATATTTGGAGATTTCCGGAGACGTAAGTAAACATCTGAAGAACATTTTGGTATGAATCTTGAAGAAAATCACAATGAGGGATTTAAAGATGATACAAGCTGAGACTGCCGATAGTATTACAAGTGATTAAAATGTTAATAAGAAAGGTCTCCTGCATGATATTCCTTAATATCCTATCTTATCAATGAGTAAACTTATTTTCTACAACATAGTTGACCTTAATCTTAATTTAGCAAATTCTATTAAATCCTTTTCTGGGCTCAAGCCATGTCGTCCTGATGGAAGGTTCCTAATAGTAGCTTCAAGGGATATATGTACTACAGTGATATTCCCAGAGAATTTACCTTTAGGTCTCCAGAATTCTAACTCCTGGCGCAAATATCCTTAACATTCTCTTAAGGATATCGCATAAATCAGGGGAAGTATATCTTGATATGACACATAGCGATCTTCACCCCGAATAGCGTTTTCGCTTCGATGGAGAAGAGTGGCAATTTTGGAAGGGGAGCCGTTATCAAGGTTACCCTATTTCCCATACTACTATTGAGTATCAAGATGGCGCCATATCCAAGATGGCGGCCATTCCTAATTTTGTAGCGAATTCACAAGGTAGTGTTCCCTGTTGATTTAACTTTTTCGATCGATTCTGCGAGGATTATTGTGCAATATCCAGCTTCTTTCGCCTTTGGAAAGTTGAGTATTGATTCTTTACAATGTATATATTTTAGATCCTGTTTCACAGTGAAATTAGAGTATTTTATTGTGCTTAGGAGCTAGGCCTGTTACCGGAGGCGCCATGGGAGCTGTCGTTCGATAGGCATGTATTATTTAGTTAGTACAACAACATTCCCGGTTGAAATAGCATTAATTAATTAATTAGGAAAGTTATTTAGGCATGTTATACTTGTAAACATATTTATGGTATGCATAATTTTCTTTTATCTATATCGATCGTATACGTTAGAGTTTCGGTGATTTAGGTAACCGAGATCTCGTCTCGCCTAGGTAACCTAACTTAGGCGATTTCGCATACTTTCTGACATTTCCCCGTTTACCCTCGTGTATCGTTTTATCAATTCAGGCGGGGATAGATATCTCCTAGAATTATTATATAAACCGATACTCATCTCCAGTGGAAATTTAAGTGTAATCTCACCTTCCCTCTGAGTGTAGCCTTAGGCTACAACCCTAGTTAGTCTTGCCTTCGAGTAGACACTCAGGTTTGACTGGACTAGTGTTTTCTGTCTCTTCCCTTGGCCGGCAGATAGCAGGCTTTGGGTTTCGGTCAGAACCTCAGAGTATTTGGTCTTTGCCGGCAGCCGGCTGGCAGGGTGAATAGTCATTCCCCTGCCGGCTAGGCAGCCAGCATTGGAGGCTAGTCCTCCCTAGGCCGCACTTGAAGTGGTTGTATGATGCCGCCACCTTCTCCCTGTGGTCTAGAAGACTATTCCTGTGCTCGCAGACCCTACGCTGAAGAATAGACATTTTTCTGCCGCCTAGGATGGCGCCGGCACTGGTACTCTGTTTCTCCCTTGTTGAGAGGGGGCAGCACTGCCGCCGTCCCCTTAACTGTATTGGCAGACCCTAGGCTGGAGAACAGATATTCTCCTGCCGCCTAAGATGGCGCCGATACTAAAACAGAGTTTCTTAGGGGTGTGGTATGACCGGCAACCTTGCTGGCTCCTTCCACACCTCATACAGGACCTTTTTCCCTCCCCCCTCTGTCCTTTAGTGATGGCCTTGCCATCGCAACTCTTTGGGCTGTCGTCCTGCAATCTCACCGATTGCCGGTGGGTTGCGGGGCCGGCCAGACTCCTACTTAACAGCTGTTGTCTGACTGCCAGAGGCTATGCCGGCTGCCGGCGGCCATGAAGGCTGACGGAGACCATGATAGCTGCCGGCGGTCATGCCGGCTGCTGGCGGCTAGGACAACTGCCGGCAGCCATGATGACTGCCGGTGGCTATGCCAGCTGCCGGCGGCCATGACGACTGCCGGCAGCCATGACGACTGCCAGAAGCCATGGCGGCTGCCGGAGGCCATGATAGCTGCCGGCTGTCGGCGGCCATGACAACTGCTGGCGGCCATGACGGCTGCCGGCGGCTATGGCGGCTGCCAGCAGCCATGATGGCTGTTGGAGGGAGTCTCTTCTGTCACCAAGGTTCTTCAGTCCTCCCTTGGACTGCCGGCCACAAGTACTGTTGCTGGGGTACTAACCCGGCCGGCAGTATACCAGCTGGGTTAGTACCCAAGGCCGGCGACGGCAGGTACTGACTCAGCCGGCGGCATGCCGACTGTACCAGTGGTGCCGGGTGCTAGCCTTCTGACCATGTGCCGGCCGGACTTTGTCGGCGATGGTACTGGTGGTTGGATGGAAGCCTGAATGATGCATTCTCCCCTTCCATTTGAACCTCCTTTCTAGGGAAAGGCAGTAAATTATATATTTATATTCTTATTTAGTGTATACATACACAGTAATAAGGCAGTCCTTCACTCTATGCTTTCTCTCTCTCTTTCAGCTAGCATGCTGACCGGGCTGTGCCGGCAGGGACTAGCTATGCCGGCTATATGCTGGCTTGATTACAGTATATGTTTATACAGTAGTCAGTATATTTGCAGTATAGTATATACTGCAGATAGAACACTATTGTATATATTATACTAGTAGTTATTTTCCAACATATCTTGGGTATCCTTGCCCAGGTGTTTGCTGAGACCAATCTTATATTGAAAGAATAGAACTTCTTCAATATTCTGATTAGAAATCAGTTTACGTTTTACCTTACAATATTAAATAAATTAAAGGGCCGTTGGTAGTACACTTTCTATCCTTAAAGGTTAGAACCCTTATCTTTGAGCTTCCCTGATCAGGAAACTCTATGGTTTTATTATTGGAAGAGAAGGCCACAGCAAATGGGCTGGGTAGGTTACACAAATATGTGTCTATTATATTTCCTAGTCCAGTCGGCGTCATGCCGGGTGGACCGTGCTGCCAGATGCTAGCCATACCGGCAGCACACCGGCTGAACTACAATATATAATTATACAGTAGCTTTTATTTTGCAATATAGTATATACTGCAAACAGAAAACTATAGTATGATTATACAGTAGTTAATTTCTAACATATCTTGGGTACCCTTGTGCAGGCTTCTGCTGAGACCGAACCTATATTGAAAGAATAGAATTCCTTCAATACTCTGATTAGAAATCAGTTATCCTTACCCCACAGTATTAAATAATTAGAAGGGGCAGGGGCAATGTACACTTTTTCTACCCCTAGGGGTTAGAACCCTTTCGTTCGAGTTGCCTTGATAAAGGAAACACTTTATATTTAATGCTGAGGGGAGGTAACAGCGATTGCTTGCAAAGGATACACAGTATGTGTCTCCACTATCCCTTTCTAGCTTACTATCCTAAGCTATAATAATTAAAAGATGACTATTACATATTGCTTAACAGGGGAGATAATCAATGTATACTCATTCTGCTTTCCTTTCTTTACAGGAGGAACCCCAGATGAAATGTGTTGCAGTCTTCTACTATATTAAGAGTAAGTACTTTTACGGTCATAATGCATGCAGGTTTCATGCCCCCTGCAATATTATATCCGAATCCCTACAATATTGGGACCTCCAAGTTTGCAATATCTGTCGGACATTAGTGTCCGAAGGTTTTGATAATCCCAAGTCAACGGAGTCTAGGGATGCGGCTCGTAAGAAACTACACAATTGGGTAAGAGGGTTCCGGAAGATCTCTCCGGGACCATACCTACCTAACGATAGGATGCGTAGCTTACTATTCCCGAGAGCAAGTAGGGAAATAGTGGTACCCCAGGCACGATTCGCACCTCCCTGCATCAAAATAGCCTTCGGGATGGAAGCCAGGAAGGCACTCCGGGAAGAAGTTGACAATGTCGTGTCGGAATTGTCTCCGTCTGGGCCGGCTCTGGAGCCGTTAACCTCGACATCTTCACCTTCTACCCCTCTATTAGACAAAATGGACCAGTTACTGGCCCATCTTACGGGTCTAATGGAAAACTTTCGCAAACAAGGCGAAACGGAGGAAGCGAAACTCAAGATAGAGCTCTGTGAAGCTCCACGTGTCGCCCCCTAAGGGTCATACAAGCGACCTAGAGACCAAGACCTCCCGACATGCTCCAAAACCAATCCCTGGAGGTACTTGGAGCTTATGCCGATTTTAGACGGCAAACTCTACATCTCGGAGAAGTTTTGGCCAAGCTTTAACGCTTTCCCTAATTGCTTCATTCGACTGAAGCATGAACCAACATCAGAAAAAGAAACGGAACTGAAGGAAGTCATGATTCTCGACCATGATAAGGCACAGGCTATCTTGTCAAGTAGCCTGAGAAAGGCGGGTTACTCGGTGTCGAAAAGGTTTACACCAAGTAAGAGATACCCTACCTTTCTTGCTCCTGCTTCAATAGCATTCCCCTTTACGTGGAAGGCATTTAAATCTGTTGCCAAGACAGTGTAGGCAGGCAAACCATATTCTGCACTTGAGGAGTGCAAGCTTCTCTCACTAGCCTTACCCATACAGGAGAAGGATTGAAAGGAAGTCCACTTAACCTTTTCAGTAGGGAAACTAGACCCGGACGTTGCTGGACGACAGTTTAGCGAGGAACAAGAGACAAAGGAGAGACTTGCAGCCTCCCTATCTCTACAGAACTGCATAGAGTTGCGTTCAGCCCATCAAAGTACCCCAGACATGCTCATGGTCTTGGCCAAAATGCATATGGCCACCTTAGTAAAAGACCTATATGCCTTTATGAAGGCTAGGAGAGCCTGTAGGGAGTTCGTGTTCGCTGCCGCAACAGTGAAAGATGAACCCAGGAATCTGATATCTTCCAACATCTGGGGTAGAAACCTCTTTACAAACGAGGTAGTCAAAGAGGTGATTGAGAAAGCCACCACGGAGAATAAGAGCCTTCTCCAGAAGTGGGGCATTTCTTCAAAGAGAAAGTCTTCCACGGATATGGGTCCCCAACCTAAAAGGAAGACGGAAAAGTCTGGACTTTTTCCTCGGTCTGTTCAACAACATCCCACAGTTTCTATGACCGCGGTGCCTCAGGCAGGCGGTCGAGGAGGTAAACCTTCTGATCAGTCGAAGCAAAGAGACGCTTCTGGTAGGAGGGAGGGTCCTTCAGGATCGCTGGACCTTCGATCCTTGGGTCCAAGGCCTAATGAAGATTGGACTAGGAGGGAAAATAGACATGCCTCCACCATCATATCCTCAACTCTTCCTACACTCCAACCCCGTTCTACAAGCGTATACCTTAGAGCTCTAGAGCATACAGATGGTAAGGAAAGTAAAGTCCATCGAATTCCAGGGAAAGCTGTTTGGTGTTCACAAGAAGGACTCAAGAAAACTCAGAGTCATTCTGGACTTGTTGCCACTCAACAAGTTCAAATAAAACAGCAAGTTCAGGATGTTAATCCTTCTGAACATAAAGACCATATTTCAAAAAGGGGCGTTCACAATCTTAATAGACCTGAAAGGTGCCTATTGGCAGCTTCCAGTCAGTCGCCCCTCTCCTCCTACCTAAGATTCAAGTTACAGAGGATAGCGTATATCCTAAGAGTCATACTCGTCGGACTAAACACAGTCCTAAGTATCTTCTCGGAATTGGTGGACGCAGTCATGCAATAACCATGCCTAGAAACGGTTCAGGTAACAAAGTACCTGGACGAAAGGCTGATGCAGGCAACATCCAAAGCGGCTGGTCTGCAAGCATCCAAAGAAGTAATCCAGTTCCTGGAACATCGGCGATGCAAAGTCAGCTTCAAGAAGTCTCGATTTTCTCCAGCTCAAAGGCTTCAATGGTTAAAAAACCATCGGAACCTGAGGTCACACTGTCTCTCCTTTCCCTTAGGGATGTAAAAGGAGATCGCAGGGTCGGTCAAGAGACTACGGTGATCAGTCAGGATTCCAAGATGCTAACAGGAAAGAGTTCTGAACTCTCACTAGTTCGCAGTAGTAACAGACCCAGTGCTAAGAGCACAGCTGAAAGATGCATTAAGAGCCTGGAAAAGATACGCATCAAACGCTCGAAAAGATCTAAAATGACTAATATCGGTCTTTCCTTGATCGCTTCCTAACCAATGGTTAAAGGCCAAAAGCCTATTGAGGACCGTGCCCTTGCAACTACCTCGACTATCGAAGATCATCCGTATGGATGCCTAATCGGAAGAATGGGGTGTTCACTCCCATCACAGGAAAGTCCAAGGGGTTTGGTCAGTTCTACCCAAGGCCATGGTAGTCCTGTTGAGGTTGGGGAAACTCTCCACGCAGATCAGGCCTCCTCAGGCTGATCTGGGGCATGAAAGCGGTAATGAGATGTCTGAACCGACAAGGCTCGATATCGTCCCGTGTAGTCTAGGTGATGTTAGCCATCCCTTACCTAAAACGATGGTACCTATCAGCAGTTCACGTACAATCGATCCGCAATGTGACAGCGGATGCTCTACTCAGACTCAAGCCGATAGATTCAGAATGGTCCACAGACGCAGACCTATTCTCTCCCAGATGAGAACAAGTCCCCGAGCTGCAGATCGACCCCTTCATGATGATCGTCATCAAGAAACTACATCAATATGTAGCCCCATACGAGGATCCTCTAGAGGAGATAACGGACACCACGTCTCTAGTATGGAAGGGATGGACTCACGAATTCCTGTTCATTCCATCCAATCTCCTGCTGAAGGTCCTCAACACGCTGAGACCCTTCCAGGGAGGGGCAGCTCTGGTGGCTCCCAAATAGCCCAAGAGCAACTGGTTCCCTCTAGTGAAGAAACTGAGGCTGAGGCTGGCCCTAGTACTGGAACCAGCACTATCTAAGAGGGTTCAGAAGTTAATTGCCTTCGATTCATCACAAAGAGCCCAAACTCTTCATTTCATGATTTTTTCGCCCTAGCGGTTAGGAAAAGATTTAGGATCTCAGAAGGCAATATAGAATTCTTAGAAGAATACAAGTCTAAGTCAACTAGAAGACAATATGAGTCATCTTGGAAAAAGCGGGTTGCTTTTGTAAAAGCAAAAGGACCGAAAGAAATTTCAATGAACTTCTGTCTGTCCTTCTTTGTCCACCTTCATAATCAAGGTCTGGCAGCTAATACGATAACTATGTGCAAGTCAGCCTTGACTACACCTCTTCTATATGCCTTTCAAGTGGATCTGGCGAATGAAATCTTTAATAAGATTCCGAAGGCATGCACAAGGCTTAGGCCTGCAGCACTTCCGGAGCCCATCTCATGGTCTTTGGACAAGGTCCTACATTATGCATCATCTGTGAACAATAAAGACTGTTCCCTCAAGGATCTAACCCAGAAGGTTATCTTCCTGTTCGCTATAGCCTCTGGGGCTAGAGTTAGTGAAATAGTAGCCCTATCTAGAAATGAGGGCTACATTCAGTTTACAGAGCGGGAGAACTGAATCTCTTTCCTGATCCAACCTTTCTCGCTAAGAACGAGCAACCCACTAAAAGATGGGGTCCCTGGAGAATCTGCCCTCTGAAGGAAGATGTCTCTATGTCCTGTAGAGTGTCTAAATGTCTATCTTCGTAGAACTTCAGATTTCAGGGGAGGACAGCTCTTCAAAGGAGAAACGTCTGGATCGAACTTATCCCTAAAACAACTGAGGGCGAAGCTCACCAACTTTATTCACAGAGCAGTTCCTGACAGTACACCCGCAGGTCATGATCCGAGGAAAATTGCTTCATCACTGAACTTTTTCCAGTATATGGACTTTAAGCGTCTTCGCTCATATACTGGATGGATATCATTCAGAGTGTTCTACAAACACTAAGCTAAGCAGGTCCAGGAACAGAAGCACTATGTGGTGCGGCAGGTAGTGTATTAAAACCTATCGTCTAATTACTGCGATGAACAGTTAAGTGATTGGGACGATCAATTAAAGGGAAAAGGTGTCGACACTTCCGGTGTGATACCTTTTAAGTGAGTGTTACCATGGTGACACTAAGTCTGTTCAAAATCTCAGGTGTGGAATTATACAGATAACGCTTGTACCGTGTGTACGTAGTACACAGTGTTGATAGGATACAACATTTACATAAATTATAAAAGAAATATTTATTAAAATTTTTCAGTCTTAGAGTGGCACTCATCATTTCTTCCCTTTCAAGGGGGAAAAATAATTTCTTTATACGTTGCATGTATAATTCTTTTAACATGTTACATTCGTTTCACTTGTTATTCCATTTAGTCATTTATTAGAAATAAATGTTTATTAGAATATAATTGCGTCCTACTTCACCGGGCAATTTGCACATTAAAGATGCCAGAGTTCTTTGATTTACTCATTTAAGTAAACCTCTTATCATTGTATTCTTACAAACAATGGATATAGTGGACACTGATATTGTTCCGACAATATATACAAACCGTGAGACCGTTTGTATACCACGTGAATACTTATG
The DNA here is from genome assembly GCF_036898095.1 of Palaemon carinicauda. Classification (NCBI taxonomy): domain Eukaryota; kingdom Metazoa; phylum Arthropoda; class Malacostraca; order Decapoda; family Palaemonidae; genus Palaemon; species Palaemon carinicauda. The sequence goes on from NC_090728.1 coordinate 98,223,267, forward strand.
TTTGTTCATACAATATATGCTAACCTTGAGGCCCCTTTTCTTCTGTCTAGTGTGACTCTTCCCTGTAGGGGGCAGGAAGCACTAACATTGTCTATGATTAGTGATAATGACGGATAACGGTAGCGTCATTTGTCTCAAATGGTCCAGATGACCATAGAAAAATTGTCCCAAGGTTAAGGCACCGATGAAAATCCACAGATATAGTACTTTTTAGTACCTTCTAGTAATGCTCTGGTAAACTTCCATCAGGATGACATGGCTTGAGCCCAAAAAACGTTTTTTGAGCGAAGCAAAAAATAAATTTTTGGGTGAGATACCCATGTCGTCCTTATGGACCCACCCTCCTTTTTCTATAGAAAAGGCCCTTGCAGAATCCTTCCCGAAACTACTATATCTGTAGCACCATGCTCAATGCTACAAGGAATGTCCTCCATCTTGGATATGGCGCCATCTTGATACTCAATAGTAGTGTGGGAAATAGGGTAACCTTGATAACAGTTCCCCTTCCAAAATTGCCACTCTTCCCCCTCGAAGTGAAAACGCTATTCGGGGTGAAGATCAGTATGTGTCGTATGAAGATATACATCCCCTGATTTATGCGATATCCTTAAGAGAATGTTAAGGATATTCGCGCCAGGAGTTAGAATTCTGGAGACCTAAAGGTAAATTCTCTGGGAATATCACTGTAGTACATATATCCCTTGAAGCTACTATTAGGAACCTTCCATCAGGACGATATGGCTATCTCACCCAAAATCCGTTATTTCCCCCAAAAATTTTACCCTCGTTTCGCTATAGAAAAATAAAATTGAAGTCGGAATCTCGGTTAAAATACTGTCTATTTTATTACTTAGATAAAATCATATCATCTCGAAAAATAATATCACCCAGAGAAAATCTAATTAAAATTTCATCATTCCTAAAAATCTAACCTTATCTACTTATAGAGAATTACATCAAAATATTATCCTCTTCAAAATTATTAGCCTTATTTTGCTATGAGAAAATTACCATACCCAAAATTGATAACCTTATTTCACTCAAAAAAAAAAAAAAAAAAAAAAATCAACTAAAATCTCAGCATCACCAAAACTATCACCCCATGTTGCATTCATAAAATTGAATGAAGTCTTATCATCCCCAAAATCATTACCTTTATTTTACTTACGGAAAAGTAAATTCAAATCTTTTCCTTCCGAAAATGTCAACCTTATTTCTTTGACAGAGTTATTTTGTGGGGAAGTTTACTTGCTTGTTGCAAGCTGACACTATCGACACTCAGGTCCAGGCGATTGGTCTCTGTGTTGATTGATTTTATTGAAAACCTGTTCGTCTGTCTAGGGGTCTGATTCGATATATTGCAGTTGCCATCAATAACGTTCATATATATAGAAAAATGGAAAGAAATGCTGTGGCAACAGTGCCATATACAATATTTCCTGATTGGAAATGAAATAAGGAGTAACAAATAAAAAAAAAATAAACACTTTCAATTCAATTTAACAATTTGTCAGTTTAGGACCATTGTCTAGAATTTAAGAGAATGAAACAAGTACATAAATAACAACACAGCAATAAAGATAGAAAGAATATAATCATAATGACAATGATAATTGTAACAGGAATATTAATGATACCAATGTAAGAAAAGATTTTTTTTATAGCACCTTATTATAGAAAAACAAAAAACTTCAACCTAGAGGACTACTGGCCCCTTCGTAGGAAGAAATGTAAGTGATCTTATATCACTTCTAACGAAGGGCGCAGGAGCGCTCGAAAGCTAAAGTTTTCTCTATTGTCCTAATAATATACTGCAAAAAATATATAAAATAAAATCTTTTCTATTTTCTGCCTTTGCTAGAACTTGGTTGTTCATTGTATGTCAATAATAATAATAATAATAATAATAATAATAATAATAATAATAATAATAATAATAACAATAATAATAATAATAATAATAATAATAACAATGAAATTGAAAAAAATTAATAAGAAAAATAAGGGATTTCTTTTTTTGTTTTTTTCAGTGTATCACAATTATATTTTAGACCTCGGCTTTATCATTCATATTGCAAGCTATAAATCCTTTCTTCGAAATAAAATTTGCTACGTCAGTTATAATAATAGTGCAAAGAGAAATCAGGATTAATAAATCAAATTGTGAAACAAAACTCTGTAATTTACATCATACACCACTGGTCATAGGTTTAGAAATAAAAATAAAAATGTATACCAGTGAATTATATTTTTCAATATATTTTCTTTCCACATTTTTTACCCAGATGTATTAGATAAGATATCACGTTTTTCACAGAAACTCAGAAAAAAAGGTCGTCTGCAGACCTGAACGAACATATCAAAGAAATGAGTTTGCTGTGTTAGGCACAACTGAGTTATTCGTTCATGAAAATCTCTAATCAAGCAAAAAGCAGCTACTCCTTGCTGAAAGGAGACCAGATATGGGATTCCCGGTTGCAGCAAGAAATATCATTGAATATGATAAAAGGAAGGCAAACTCTCGCTGGATCTCGGTGCATTAACGCAATTAAAATTTTCTTGATGATACTTGTTGTGCTATGTTCACCTCATATCTTATTAGTTTTCTTATTTTTAGCTAAAATTTAGTAAAGTCAAGTTTTCAAAAAAATGTTTCATTTTTTTTTTCTTTTTTTTTTGTATATTGAATTAAAGCGATAACAAGGATACCATATTGTATGCTGTAGAGGGAACACCATCAAAATATTTGAATTTCATTCTTTTAACAATGTGGCCGAAATATCTGACAGAATTTAGTTCTGAAAATTATTCATTATCAAAGGATACAATGTAAAAGAATCTTGAAAAAAATGAATCTACACTGTAAGCCTAACAGTAATTCAAGAAAACATTTTTTTTACAACATGAACAAAAGAGTGGGGAAATGAAATGATAAAACAGCAAGTGTGAAAATTTACCTCGTGTAAATTCATGTGCTTCCACCACAATACGAACCATCAAACTACTAAGATTTTTTGCTTAATATTTCTATAAGAAATATTTTCCCTGAGGCAATTCTATTTTGTCATGATGAACTATAGAATTAATGTTATGCCGAAGACTATCAGCACAAATGGCATCGTCAACGCCAATACTATAATTAGCATCAAAATATTACAAGGTTTATACATTTCATATGTATGGATATTCCATAAAAAATATGTTTTGTTGAAATAAAAACCTGATAATTTGAAGTAGATAGAAGTTCATGTTTATCTTGATATAACCATGCTTTTCAAATTAAATGCTTCACTTCCTAGTATTTTACAATTCATTTCCCTTAAACAAATGAATGCATATTTTACGACGAGGTTTTTATTGTTCCTGACTTTGAAAATCAGCGTTTTAATTGCGTTAATGCATCTGGATCCTGGGAGGATTTCTCATCATTTCATAAAGCTCGAATCATTATTTGTCGCTTTCAAACCACTTATTTCACGTTATTTTGTTATGAATTTCCAGCTGTTAGCTTGATTAAAGATTGGTCTGCATAATGCTGTTACCTAAAGTAATACCAGCATGATTTTACTTTTCTTGTTTTCTTGTCTATAATTTCGTTTTTATTTTATATGTGATATCACATCTGAGATTATCAGTACATTCTGATTGACCTTTGAGTCATACGCCTATATCCAGAAATTACAGCTATTTATTTCATGTTACGGGATATAATTAAAGCAAAATGTAAATTACACTCTATAGTCATGGTACAAATTGATCAGTGCGAATGAGCTATACTACCCTGACATATTAATTTGATATTTGATTTTCTTATTAAATAAATTCCCTAACAGTAACAAATATTCAATTTTTTTACGGCTATATCTTGATTCATTTATAAATAACTACCTTATATACCCTTAGATAGAGAAAATACTCATTGATTCACAGTACCATTCATTCAATTATAGTTCAAACAGGTTTGAATAATTATCCACTGACTAGAATAGTGAGCGAATGTGTACCAATAAGAACTCTTGATAGGAAAAATAATTTATGTGAAAATAGAAGACTTTTCTTATTAAACACAATTACAAGAATGTATTGTGGGAATCTGATAAATTGTATCCAGAATTTGACAGAACTGTCAGAGTTATGGACATTATGAAAACGGCAGTCATGGGGAAACATGTCGCTTAACTTTACATATACAGCATAAACTTCTACACCTACTGATTATAAGTCTTTAGATCCAAATATTGTTATTATAAGCGATTATCCATTATCAAGAAGAGTTTTCTCCACAAATATTGTTCAATCTTCGAATACAAAGCATTAGTATTTTATTTTATTTTCAACTATAATCTATTTTTCATTAAGAACAAACATTCCCTAAAGTTTACTACCTATTCCAATGCACCGCTATAACACCCACTGCATTACTGGCATGTAAGACTAAATTGAAACTGTCACACGCAACATTACTACTATGCAGTTGAATTCATTTTTTTAAACTACGTAGTTATATGTGTTTGTTTGAAAGAAAAATAAAAAAAATACCCTTTATATGGTGGGTTTTCTTTTTCGGGAGAGGGGCGTTTTTTTTTTTTTTTTTTTTTTTTTTTTTGCAAGTGAGTGTTGAATATCAGGGAATCATATCACCATCTAACTATACATCTGTTTTCAAATAAAATATTTTGTAACTGGTTTCCCGTTATAAAACGTCAACATCAACTTTTATTTCTACAATTTTTCATTTTTGTTCTCTTACCCGATGAGGGGTTTTGCTGCCTCTCTGTAATATCATGGATTAATCAAAGCAAAACTTTTTGGAGCTAAAATACGTAATGGTGAGCATTTGTTGACTAAATTTCATGATTGAATATGAAAGTTACATTCTATACAAAGGATTTTAGCAACTTATCGTTTTTCATGGTTTGCTATAGATTAGTTTTAAAATTTTTATCTTTTAAGTAATGTGCAGATATTTTTGTATCTCATCAAGTTAAAAACGATCATCACAGAACCAGTCTCAAATATAACGTTTAATCTTCATACACACATACATAGCCTTCATTTTTTCTTGAAATTATGCCGTTGAATATAATTGGTATTGATAATTGTAACTTAATATGGTGTATATGAAAACAAAAAAGATATAATAAGAGTAATTTCAATTCTTTTGCGTTTTGCTTAGTACAATTAACCGTTCAAAATTGAAGAATAGTAAAGTCAATACATCTTTTAGATATTGTATTTGAAGTTGATATCTACTTTGACATGGAAATATATATTTGATAATTTACCTTAATCACTTCTGTCTATGAAAATTTTAAAAATAAAATTACGAACATTTACAATAGTGTCATTAACATACTCTAAAATGCAGGTATTTCCAGCACGCATCGTGTTTTTTACCAAGAACTTGTCAATATTTTATATAAACCATTGTAGAACTCAAGACTCTATCAGAAAAACCTAGTCTAAAAAAATTATGCTCTATTGTTAAATGATACTGAAATACCTAATGCATATACATTCCTTAATTCTTTATTGCAATAATATGGATCATAATTTTCCTTGAATGTTTTTGATAACTGACTAATATGTAATGGAAAATAGAATGAAGACACGTATAATAAAGGCATGGAAAATCGCTTTTGTTATTGTTTCTGTCAATTCTGAGGTAAAATATGCTGCATCCTGATTTCTTTTCGTCCCACTCGTAGTTGTATAAATATAATAGGAAAAAATCTAATGTTGTTGGTTTACTGAGTAAGGAAAATGACAAATGATGTAAAGATATTTTCCTCCTTTAGGAAGGTTATGAAAAATTAATGCAGCACAAGGTACTACAGTAGTCAGAATAAGAAACATAAGGATAGAAATCTTTTGATATTTCAAAGAATAGCAATTTCAGGAAAGCACGTGAAATATATACAAAGTTGTATCCACAGCAGCAATAAAGTTCACTTAAGATACTCCTGATAGTAATATAAACAACATTGAAATATGTTCACTTGAAAAACAAAGGATATATAAATAAAAGCGTTCAATGGATACAAAAAGGAAAGTTCATAATAAAACTAACTAAGAGCACTATTATAATGAAAGAATCTTTAATCAAGCAAATAACATTTATCTCTCGGGCAAAACGGCTTCCGACTCACACAGCTAAGAGGCACCCGAGATAACTGGATTTTATGTGAGGGAGAATAAATCCTCAAAGCAACACAATGCATCAACGCAATTAGAACGTTGATTCCCAAAGGTCAGAGAAGTATCTTTCCTGCTTTTTTCATCTTGCACATTATCTTTTATTTGCATGTTTTAGCAATTACTATCTTAGAAGTTTACAGTTTAATAAATAAAGTAAAATCAACTTGAAAAGTTGATTACAAACGACTAGGATTTATATAACATATCGCAAATCTATTGATAAAAGATTATGGTCTTATTTGAGATGATATAGAAGGTATATCCTTAATGAAAAGATTATAAAATTTTAAAGGTTAAATAATTTTATTATGGAAATCACTCAGATTCGTGAACAAAGTCCCAAGGTAACAACAATTAATTTTATGATAATTACTTCTCGTAGGGGAAGGATTAAAATCTTTGTGGCCAAGTGGAATAAGGGTTGACTGACTATTTACACCTAGGTGGAGTAAATTCTGTATTAAGAAGTATTGTGGCTTGATACGTAAATGTATTAAACTTACGAGAGTTAGTGATAAAATTACCATTATTATCAATGTGTTACAAACCTACGAATGATGAGTTGATTTCGATTCTAAGTAAAAAACACTTGAATTTAACAAGAATATGTCAAGCAGAGTTGCAATCAACTCTTATCTCTCTTGATAGTCCAGTGTTTTAAACAGTAACTTTCATCTTTATTTACACTCGGTGGCAAAGGGCTGACTCCTTGCGCGGCCAGAAACATTTATCATTACAAGAATTTCTCCTGTTGTCTGTGATCCCAAGGCAAAGTAAAATTGATATAAAAAGGTACTTACGATAGGGATAAAATTATCATATATATATATATATATATATATATACACAAACATACACACACAAACACACACACACACACACATATATATATATATATATATATATATATATATATATATATATATATATATATATATATATATATATATATATATATATAGTTACGAAGCTAGTCTGGTGTAGAGTAAATACAGTAGTTTATTGATGATTTTATCTATATTTTATTTGTGCATTGAAGAGAGGTTAGCCAACTCTTAAAATGAGTTCTCTTCTTATAGATGTAAGTATATTATGTAAATTACCTTCTTTTTCTTTGACTAAAGCTTTTCCCGCTATGCAGGGTCGCTAATTCCAGAGAGCTGTTTCAAATTTCTTCTGTTTCTGATGTGCTCCACTGTGAGATCTTTCTTCTCCATATCTGCTGTTACAAACTCCAACCACCTTCTCTTTGGTCTCCCCCTCCTCATCCTACCGGGAATATCCATCTTCAACAACCTCCTCCCAACATACTCCTGGTCTCTCCTCATTACGTGCCCAAACCAGTGGAGTCTCTTTTCTTAGATTTTCTTTGAAATCTCTGTAACCTTTGTTGATCCCCTTACCAAGTCATTCCTAACCTTATCCAGTCTCATGATCCCAACCATTCATCTTAGCATTCTCATCTCTGCAACATCCATTTTCTTCTCAAAGATCTTTTTAATGGACCAGGGATGTCATGGCAGGTCTCACTACAATTTTATGTACCTTTCCCTTTATCTTTAAGTTTATCCTTCTATCACACAGCATTCCCGACACTCTTTCCCAATTAATCCATCCAGCTTGAATTTTACTGTTCACTTCCGTTAGGAGCTCTGCCATTTGCTCCACTTATGACCCTAGCAACTTGAACTTTTCTTCCTCTTTACTATTTCACCTGGCAAATGTATATCATTCAATTGGTTCTGCAGGTTGCAATACATATACTCTGTTTTTGCTCTACTGATCTTTAGCCCTCCGCTTTCTAATTCCTCTCTCTACCTCTCGAGCTTCCCCTCCAATCCTTCTCTGGTTTCATCACACAGAGCTATATCCTCTGCCAACAGCATGGTGCATGGTGACTGTTCCCTCACTCTTTTAATAATTACATACATTGCTATATTAAACAAGTAGGGGCTTAATGACGACCCCTGTGGGAACCCAACACCCACTTAAAACGTCTCAGTCAAACCAACACTCGTTCTTATTTGTGTGCCTGCTTCTTCATACCTATCTCTGATCAGTCTAATAAATTTCTCTGGTGTTTCCCTATCTCTCAAACATCTCCATATCTCATGCCGTGGAACTCTGTCTTAGCCCGTCTCTAAGTCAATAAATACTATATGTAATACTTTTTAGCCTTCTCTATACTTTTCCATCAACTGCCTTAGTGAAAACATTGCATCCGTCGTGCTTCTGCCTGGCATAAATCCAAAGTGCTCTTCTCCAGTCTTGGTCTCTTCCCTTATCCTACGCTCTATAATCCTTTCCCAAAGCTTCATAGTATGTGGAAGGATTTTTATTGCCCTATAATAATTACATTAATGTATATCACACTTTTCTTTGAATGTGAGTATTAAATTGTGCAAAACATTCGTCGTTATTTTCATTGTATTCTTTATTGAAGTTAGTATATCTGAATTTACGTTATTTATAAGAATTAACCTTTAATTTCACATATTTATGTTATGAAGTCTTACATAATCTGTTCGGGGTGTTATGGGACCATATGGAATATGAACATGTGCTTATGTAATGTTCTTTTATATTTTTATGAGGTATTGCGTCATGTTTGAAAGAGAATGCGCAATTGTTTTGGGTACCATGTGCATTGGAATTTTCCCCAAAAACCTAGTGAAAGGATGTTATCTTTTTTTCTATTTCGGGGACAAAGGGTGGGCGGAGCTAGCTGACTGAGAGAGCCGTCTGGTGTTGCGTGAGTACACGTTTGAGAGAGTGATACTTGGTAACTTTGAGGCCTTTGCCCGGTCACCCACACTTCCCAGTTATTTGGGATGTTTCTGGAAGTAGCTAAGTTTCATATATAAAACCAACCCCCACGGTTAGATAGACAGATAGAGATCTCCAACCTTAAGTTCACCATCTCCCCTCTCTATTACTCACGCACGCAGCTCAGGGTATTGTTTTAAAAGTGGTCAGTACCTATAGTGTGTCCTCTCCAAAGTGATTTTGTGCCCTGCATATATCACGTGTAGTGAGTACTTATAAAAATTATTTTAGAGTTTTTGTAAACGGTCCTATTGGAAGGTTAAGTATTTGTATTGTGATCCGGTTATCTATTTTTCATTAAGTGTCAAACTTAAATATTGTATTCAGATTTAATTTCTAGTGAAACAAGTGATCGCATAATTTTCATAAGTGTTATTTCTTTTCTTGGTCTGGTTTGTTCAGATATAATAGTTCAAGTCAAGTTAATATATAATCTCAGATCGTAACATTTTTCTCTTTATCTAAGTTTTGTTCCGACTTCATATTTCGAGTGATTTATTTGATTTATGTAAATTCTTTCATAGAGAATTAAAGACGCAAAACCTTTTAAATTATTCTATAAAGAACCAATTGCCTTAAATATAGTAATTCAAATAATCTTCAATTTTCTTTGCGATAAACAATAAAATTATCTAAAAAGTAGAAACTAAAACTACAAGAGTGGAAAATATATGGAAAATCTTAGAGCCTGGTCATTGTTAAACTAATCATATATATATATATATATATGTGTGTGTGTGTGTGTATATATATATATATATATATACTTTATATATATATATATATATATACTTTATATATATATATATATATATAGTGTGTGTACAAAATTTATATATTCATGCAGATACATACATTGTCTACATATATTATATAAATAATTACATATATATACATATATATATATATATATATATATATTTATACATATATCTATACATATATATATATATATATATTATATATATACATATATATATATATGTATATATATATATATATATGTATGTATATATATATATATATGTGTGTCTGTTTGCGTGTGTATATATGTATATATGTATGTATATATATATATATATATATAAACTATATTTATTTATACACAAATAATATATATATATATATATATATACTGTATATATGTATATATAAATATATATATATATATATATATATATATATATACAAACTATATTCATTTATATAAATTCAATATATATATATATATACATATATATATACATATATATATATATATATATATAAATATATATATATATATATATATATATATACATAAACATACAGAAATACCTTGAGATACAAGTTTAATCTGTCCCGGGACCGAGCACGTATGTCAATTTGCTCGTATCTCAGATGATTTTTTCCCATATAGAATAACTAATAAAAAAATAATCCGTTCCCACTCTCTGAAAAAAACCCTTAAAAGAGTATATTACAGTGGAAAAACATGTTTTTAATTGTTGTAATCAACGTGCTACGCTAACAAAATAACAAATAGCTATGAACTGATTATAATGCTCAATGAAATGTAACCTTATTATGGAGTTCTTACCTTCAAGATAGACGGTAGCGGCTAACAGCGGTGTATGCAGAGGAGGAGGAGGGAGAGAGGACGGGAGGAGAAAGATTTGACTGCAACACTTTCGGTACGCAACACTTTTGTAACACTACGTAACATAACCTTAACTTTAAATTGAACTTAAATGAAATTAGCAACTTTAAATTTAGCTTAAATGAAATCAGGTTACTGTACACACACTTAAAAATAAAATTTTAATCTTACGTTACACTAAAATTAATTCTAGTTTTGTTTTCAATTTAATTTTTTTACTTTTCTTCTTCTGGCTTTTCTCTTTTTGCCTCGCTTTTACCTGCACTTTTTGACGGCCTTTTTAAAAGGAAACTATCTAGGGATGTTTGCTTTTGTCTCCCCTTCAAAATGTTGCTAAAATGACGCACGCCAACTTGTCCGGGTGCCTCTTTTCCAAAAAATTAGAAAACTCCTGCCACTTCGCTAACATGTCTTTGATTTCTGCCGTAAAAAGGTGGCCCTCATCTTCCCCCTGCTCCTCACTACTGAGCTCCTGCAACACCTCCGAATGTTGCATCTCTTGGATCTCTATCAATTCCTGTGTTTTGAGCTCTTCTGGATGCTCATCAACAAGGTCATTCACATCTGCCTCGTCTACCGCTAGCCTCATGGACTTTCCAAGAGACATGATCTCATCCATCACAATAGGTTCGGGGTCATCAGGGTCTGTCGTATCGAACCCTTCAAAGTCCCTCTCAGCGACGGAAGCTGGCCACAATTTCTTCCATGCTGAATTAAAAGTTCATCTTTTGACACCCTGCTACGCATCATCAATAATTCTTAAGCAATGGAGATACTGAAATGTTCCTTCCAAAATTCATGAAGGGTGAGATTGGTGTTGTCTGTGACATCAAAGCATTTCTTGAACAAATGCTTCGTGTACAGTTTTTTGAAGTTAGAAATAACTTGTTGGTCCATGGTCTGGAGGATTGGCGTGGTGTTGGGCGGGAGATAAAGGATCTTGATGAACCTGAACTCATCATGAATGTCCTCTTTGAGACCAGGAGGGTGACCAGGGGCATTGTCGAGGACCAGGAGATATTTCATTGGCAAGTTTTTCTCGGCCAAATATTTTTTGACTGCCGGATCCATTCTGTGAAGAAATGCCGCAAAACCCAAGCCTTAGCAATAGCGCGCCACATCACTTGCAGTTTTTCTTTCAAGACCCTTTGGCTCTTGAAAGCACGTAGGTTTTCTGAGTGGTACACCAGCAGTAGCTTGACCTTACAGTCACCACTGGCATTGGCACACAAGGCTAGAGTTAACCGGTCCCTCATGGGTTTATGGCCTGGTAGTCTCTTCTCCTCTGCTATGATGAAAGTCCTCCTGGGCATCTTCTTCCAAAATAGGCCAGTTTCATTGCAGTTGAAGACTTGTTGGGGGTAGGAAGCCATGTCGGGCGATAACCGGGGCAAAAGTTGTGACGAAGTCCGCCACTGCTTTTGAGTAGGAACTGGCTGCTTCCCCATGCGTCACAACCGAGTGTATCCCAGACCGGTTTTTTAAATTATCCAGCCAGCCACGACTGGCTTTGAAGGTTTCCGCTGCCGTCGAAGTCTCCCCACTCTTGGCTGCTTGCTTCCCTTTCAAGTCATCATAGATTCTGCTGGCCTTTTTACATTTGATCGTCTTGGTCACGCTATCTCCCGCCAACTGTTTCTCATTTATCTATAATAAAAGAAGCCTCTCCATATCGTTGTGAATATCACTACGCAGCTTGGAAAGGATTGTTACTCCTTTCGAAGGTTTGATGTGCTTTATAGCATCCTTCTGCTTGAGGATGGTACATGTAGTGGATGTACTCCTCTCATATTGGTGCACCAGTTCAGTCACTCTTACGTCACTCTCATGTTTTTCGATTATTTCATGCTTCATCTCCATTGTCATCATACACTTTTTATTTTCACTACCCTTGTTTGCACTCGCTTGCTTTGGACCCATTGCTTATTGAATGAATTATGCACTGATTAACGCAAAAAACACGTAAAAAAAGCAAACATTACGGCCGATGCTCGGAGATAACTTTATGCGACGGA
>NC_090728.1:98238444-98245944 GCF_036898095.1 Palaemon carinicauda
GTGTTGGTGAAAATAGCAAAAAAACTGACTGCAATGATTACAGAGGCATAACACCTAAAAGCTGGCTGACTAATTGCAATAATTACAGAGGCAAAACAGAGAGATAATCAAGCATGATTTACAAAAGATAGAAGTTGCACTGACCAAATTTTCATTTTGAGACATGTACAGCAATGCGTAGAATATAGAAATCCCCTTTAGATGCCATTTGTGGACTATGAAAAAGCCTTTAATAGTGTTCACCGGCCAATTTTGTGGAGAGTCCTGCTTTATTATGGAATTCCTTTTAACTATGTAAATTTGATTAAGTCTGCTTTTGAACATAGCAAGTTAAAAGTTTATGTTAATGGAGTCTTATCAAATTATTTTCCAGTGAACAGCGGAGTACTCTAAGGAAATGTGCTGTTATCTAAGTTGTTTATCCTCTTCGTGGACTTTATAATACGTAGATGGTGGAGAATTATTTGACTGGATTGGTGAGAGGAATTTAGCAGACCTAGACTATGCTGATGATGCTGTCCTTGTTAGCAGAACACCACAATATTTGCAATGCTTGCTTACCAGAATGCTTGAAATATCACACGAGGTTTTGCTGAAGATTAATAGAAGAAAGACAGAGGTGATGAAAACGGAGTATGCAATGGCAAATGAATTGTCATTGGAAGGAGAAGGGATTAATGAGGTAGAACACTTTAAGTATTTGGGAACTATGATCTCCAATACAGGGTCTTTAGAATTAGAGTTTAGTGAGAGATTGAAAAAAGCAAATCAGACAATGGTTACGTTAAGTAAAATTCGGAAATCAAATCACCTGAAAATACATCTAAAAATCCGACTCTATATCAGTTTAGTTAGATCGCTGTTACTCTATGGACATGAGTCATGGTATGACAATAAAAAAATCTCCAAAGGATTTAGTAGATTTGAAAACAAAGCCCTCAGAGGAATATTGGGAATTAAATGGCAGGACAGGATTATAAATGAAGCTATAAGAGAGATTACTCAAGTGCCATATGTGGATGAGATCATGATGAGGGGTAGCTGGAGAATGTTTGAGGATGCTCTTTACCTTCCCCAAGAGAGATTAGTTCACCAAACTTTCAGCTGGGATCCACAAGGCACTAGAAGAGTTGGAAGACCCAGGCCTACATGACTGACGACTATGAAGCGCGAGGTAGGAGATGACGAATGGAGAAGTATTGAATTAAACGATCAAGATAGAGAGGATTGGCGAAATCTAGCCGAGGCCCTTTGAGTCAATAGAGGAGATGATGATGATGTAATAACTGTATATACATATATATATATATATATATATATGTATATATATAAATATATAAATACACACACACTCACACACACACACACACACACACATATATATATATATATATATAAATTTTTACATGTATATATACTGTATATATAAATAGACAGATAAATAGATATATATAAATATTTATAAATGTATACCCTCGAAGCGTGAATTTTTTTTAGACTATGCATTATATTTCTTCACCTTTTTAAATGCTTTAAGCTTCAATGTTCGATGTCGTGTGTGGTTTCTTTCAACTTTCCGGCATACACTTCAATCATGGCCTGGGCAAAAACACTAATCATAAAAGGAATTTCTTCTTAGGTCTGTTTTATATATATATATATATATATATATATTTATATATAATTATACATATATACATATATATATATATATATATATTTATATATAATTATACATATGTACATATACATATATATATATATATATATATTTATATATATATATGTATATATATATATATATATATATATGTATATATATTTTTATATATGTGTATATATATATATGTATATATATATATATATATATATATTCAGTATATATATATATATATAAATATATATATATATATATATATATTTATATATAATTATACATATATACATATATATATGTATATATATATATATATATTTATTATATTCAGTATATATATATAAATATATATATATATATATATATATATTCATATATATAATTACACACATATATGTGTGTATATATAAATAAATATATATATATATATATATACATATATATATATATATATATATACTGTATATATATATAAATATATATATATATATATATATATACATACATATGTATATGTATATATATATATATATATATACATGTATTATATATATCTAATCCCTTAGTGCCTTTTTCACCTGTTCGTATCCGTTTGCTTGAACTATATAGTGATGAAGTTAGTTGTTCTTTTGCAAACAATTTGTTTTAAAGGGAGATAGAGGATTAACTCCTGACGATGATGAATAATCTTATTTTCATAGTCATTAGGCCTTTGAAGTGCTTCTTATAATTTCCAGGTGAAGGTTATTGACTGATTACTCGTTTAAAGTACCACATTTGTCTTTTTTGCTAAAATGTTCTTGTCAACAGAGACCTACCCACCAGTGTTGTGTATCTAATTATTGGAAGTTCTAAATGATGAGCGCCCGTCGGACAGCCAGAGTTGTTGTAAGGTTACTGAAACACGCAGGTAATATCTGCATGATCCATCCCTATCAATAAGGACACAGTTTGGATTTATAAGAACTTTATGAAAGGGCAGACTTTATAGAGAAATGCCCCCACCAAAAAACATACAGATATAATACCCTGCAGTACTGAAATATAAATTCTTTCATGGGAAGTGGCAACGTAGTCGAAGGACCCCTGAATATTCAAAATAAGCTATAGCATCGCGTTGTCATCGATTCATCAATCATTAGTCATCCGATGTTAGATTACTAATGAAGGTTTGAATATTTCAAATAATTATTTATTCAGTTGGGGTTTCTTTTCTCGAATGGCTCAACGAATAGTCTATGACCTTGTAGCCACGCTGACCTTAATCCGCTTTTCGGAGCATTCTGATTAACAAATTACTTCTGTTGGATTTTCATCACAAAGAACAGCTACCTAGTTCGAAAGGCCTAACTTTACTCCATCGGTGATGATCCTCCAAAACAGGCCCTCTATTATATTTTTACGCTTTTTCATAGTTTTAGTTAAAGGTTGTTATTTTTATCTAATTTTCTATGTTTGTGTAAAACTTATTACACTCGTATATAATTTATATTTATATAGAGTTATATATAATTTATGAATACAGACACACACACACATATATACATATATATATATATATATATATATATGTATATATATATATATATATGTGTGTGTGTGTGTGTGTGTGTGTATGTGTGTATATATATCCCCCTAATGGTCATTATATGTATATATATATATATATATATATATACATATATATATGTATATATATATCAGCCTAACGATCGTTAATTCCAATAACTTCTTATGCAAAAGTATTTCCAGCCATATGAAAGTAGTAGTTGGTTATTCTATCTAATCGTAAATGAATACTCCCATAATTTCTTTACCAAATTTATGTTTTTTTTTCTTATTAACAACATACAAGATATTCAAATTAAAACTTGATCAATCAAATAGGACAAAATAATAGTTTTAAGTCAAAACATTAATCACAGCTCGTTTTTTCTTCTATTTCTTATCTTTTAACGAAAGAGAATACCTTGACATAGTCATTTGGCTTCAAACGGAATATAATTTCTGTGTTGAAGCCGTGTGACGAGCAAGAGAGCTCTCGAACCGGATGATAATTGTTTTCCTTTAGTTTGACTCAAAATTTCTCTCATACCTTTTCTATTTCTTATTATTACTTCAACCTCCATATTTCATCAAATGCTTCTTAGCTTGGTACTCAAGCTCTCTCCCCCTTTCACTATCCATTATTTTGGGAAGGGATACCCTTACTGGGATTGGCGCTTTTTTTTTTTTTTTTTTTTTTTTTTTTTTTTTTTTTTTTTTTTT
Source organism: Palaemon carinicauda (assembly GCF_036898095.1). Classification (NCBI taxonomy): domain Eukaryota; kingdom Metazoa; phylum Arthropoda; class Malacostraca; order Decapoda; family Palaemonidae; genus Palaemon; species Palaemon carinicauda. The sequence continues at coordinate 98,242,370 of NC_090728.1, forward strand.
TAAATCGTAGGAGCTATGGTGGTCTTGCCAACTACCTTACAATGTTTGAACTAATATCAATAATCCTATATTGGCACGTGGAACTATCTCATGCTGAAAACTGGCCCTCGGAAAACGGGTGATTTTTAAAAGGGACCTATATGAGTTTGCCCAGGAAGAAATCTTTGATATGTACCCCAAAGAAATAATGAAGTTTGATAAGATTCCCAGAACTACTGTGTCTATTTTCTTTTGAAGACCATAGTGTACCCATTCATCGAAAATGAGAGAATACCAGTTTGCCTTTACAAACAGAAACTTTTTAAATGGTACAATTGCTTCAGATTTGGACATCCTTCTTGGGTATGTAGAAACGCAAAGCTTGTGACAATTATTCTGATCTTGAGCATGGAACCTTCCCTTTTGTTGCAAAGGGTTCTAATTGATGCCAGGATTACACACCAAGAAATAAGAATTGTCCTCAATATCAAATAGAAGAAGCAGCTGTTCAGAAGTCAGATGCAGAGCATATCAGTGTGGAATATGCTATGCGACTTTTAAATAGAACAAAAAGCTATGCCAAACTCTTAAGATCTAAGGGTATTGGGCATCCACACAACACCACCTAGACCAGGTAATGGAAAGCTTTTACACTCTAAATCCTCTTTTAAGGAAAATTCTCTGCATCATAATTTGGAATCGGTGCATCTGATCAAAGAGGCGCTGTCCCTTTCCTCTGTATCTTCCACACTTGGGATATACAACCCCAGGTTGTCATTTCATGCAACATCGTTTTCAGATTTAGAGAAAGTATCTCCTGATAGAGAGCTATCAGATATACCTGTCATAGAAAAGGTACATAATTCTAATCGAATAAAGATGGAGACTACCATCCCTCTCCCCTCCAATCAGAAATGTAAAAATACTTTTTGCCAATAGGTATGATATTTTATATGAAAATAAAGATGAATCTTTAAGAAAATTGAATACATTCAGAATTAATGTCGAGCTTCCCCATCCCCCTCGACAACTAAGCAAGAAGGCTGCTTAGTAAAATGTTAAAACAAGTTCAGCAAGAAGAGATTATCAGAGATTCCTATCACTTCAAAGAACTCTGATGGAAAGAATTTAGCAAAGGAGTCTTCCAAAACGTAAACTGTTAATTTCTCTTTAATTTTGCAATGAAACTGTCAAGGTTTAAGGGATAAAAATGAAGATCTAACGCTCCGAGTTTATGACCATTCACCTATAGTTGCATGTGTACAAGAAATAATGCCAGATGTCTTTACTCCATGCCTTAGAGATTAGTCAGTTAGGGAACTCCATGTAATCCTCAGGGAAGAAGTCATGGCGGAACTCTCATGTATGCTTGCCGCAACTTTTCCCAAAAATATTTAGATCTTCGTACTACTCTACAAGCAGCAGCAGTCTAAATAAATCTATTTAGTAAATAAACCTTATTTTGACTTAATTTGCCCCATAATGACAGTATCTCCCATGATGATATGGCTGAGGTGATAAACTAACTTTCCCAACTATTTTTTCTTCTGAAAAATATGAAAAGAGACATCCATTAAGGGTAGAAGTCTTAAAAAACTCCTAAAGGCAATCTACTAGCATCACTTATAGAAAATTAGGGTATTGGGGTTCTAAATACAGGTGAGCCTACTCACTTCCATTTCCAGAGAAGTACTATGTCATGCGTTGATCTTTCCGTAGCGATCTCTAAATGTCTAGCTGACTTTTAATGGAAAACATTGGATGACTGATATACAAGTTATCATGGACCAGTAGCAATTACAACTAACAATGTCTCATCTGAATAGAGATCACCTCTATAGTGCTAGGATAGAGCAAATTAAAAAGAAAAAAAATAGAGAAATGGGTGAAGTAGAAAGTAATGTAGATGAGTTCCAAAATGTTAATGGTGCCATTTATTTACTCAATGGAATTCCTGACACAGCTGGATTGCATTCCATTCCAAATATGACGGGTGCGTCCCCTCGATAACCAGTACCTTGGTGGTCACCAGAAATTGAGGTGTCACATAGTTCTACAAAAATTGCATTAACAAGGGGAAACAGAAACTGCACTGAAAAATAATATTGTAACTTACATGAAATGCAGAGCATAATTCTGACGAGTAATTAAAGCAGCTTAGTGTCAGTCATGGTCATCCTTTGTTTCTTCAGTGAATAAAAGAACCCGACATTCTTCCTTTTAGAGGAAAGCTCATAAAATTGTTGGCAAACATACTCCAAATTCCCAACCTGTGTTGAAAAATAATGAGCAATCTATTACTAAGCCTTTGAAAATTAGTAATTGACCAGCTGATCATTTTGAGAGACTATCCCAAAAGTTAGATGTAGAGAAGAACAAAGGACTTATAACCTCACATCAAATAAAGAAAAGACATCCAATCTCCAATTTACAGAGTGAGAATTTGTCTTTGCCCAGTTCCTTATGCAATGATAAAGCACGTGTGTTATAGCACTCAAATTTTCATCATAAATATTATCAACAGAATATATCAAGACCATAGTTTCCTAAGAGTTTAAGAAGTGAACATTATTCTAACTTTTTAAAAACCTGGAAAGGACAAAGTTTCAGCTGCAGTGGTCATTAAAAGATTCGATGGATTTGTACGAGTACTTAATCACCAGTGAAGTGTGGGTTTTGAATAATGAACTTTACAATTGATGTACTTGTGCATCTAGACTCATCTGTTTGTGAGTCGTTTGCTTCCATGCGACATCATGTGACACCATTTTTTTTATCTGAGAAGGGCATATGATACCACGTATAGGCATTGAAGATATCCACTTGTGTAACGACTTTTTGCCTCATATCAAAAGAATTCTTGGTGATATTTGACAGTATGATTGGAATTCTGTGGACCAGAATGAAATTAAGATCACAAACGATTTACCTGCTTGGACATATGATAATATGCCTCGAAGGTGGGAAACTGCCCCTTATCGTTTAAGAATTGGGCACACGAGTTTAACGCACGGGCTCTTGGCGAATGAAGTCTTCCGTGAAGATTTTTTGGTTCCCCTAATTTCTAGGTATTTACTGGTTAGATATCCATATTTTGGGGGATGTCAGAGAACGATTCCTCTCTAATGTTTGGGGGAAAGATGGAAGGTAAATCCTCACCAAAATGTTAGGAGGTGTTGTATATGATACCAGTGGCATTTTATAGTTCATACTGGAAGCTGGTCTTCATTTTCTTTAAAGTTCATATTGGAAGATGATCTTCTTAGTAATTTTTTTAAATGTATGTACAATGATAAATGTTTTATAATTAAATCATTTACTTTTTATTTTTCACCTAGTTACTAATTCTTAGTTAATCTAGCTGCAATCGGCATCAGTGCCCGTTATTGTTATGATATCAGAAAATGATCAATTATTCATTAATTCTTCTATCTCTAATTTCTATTCAGTTGGAGTATATGAAGGCTGGCCCCAATAACATTTTAATTTTTGCATAATAGATAACGATTGAATGAGAATGATTGTGCAACTGAGGCCATCATTTTACACATCCCAGACAAGCACAGAGACATACAGCAACGTAAATCAGGAATCAG
>NC_090728.1:98250944-98253444 GCF_036898095.1 Palaemon carinicauda
CACATTATTTACTTTAATGAAACTGATTGTATTCGGCCTTATATTCTTTTACTTATTCAGATGACGTTTCAATTAGACTCGTGCGCGAAAGTTAAACAAGCATTTCCAGACCGTTTATCACTTAATTTCAGTCTCGAGTCCATACCTTAACTGTTAGGACGACTTTTTTCATTACTTCTTTGTATAATGTTTCATTTCGTATCTTAGTATGTTTGTGCTTACAGCAAGATATCTCAAGGATGCGTGGGCTGACCTTAATGAAACCCAAGATGATTAAATGTTGGGAGCCGTGGAATCATAGCAAGTGATTCAATCTTGTAAGAGACTGTATCAACCATCATACTACACCACGCATATGCATATATATATGTGTGTGTGTGTGTGTGTGTGCGCGCGCGCGTGTCTGTGTGTTTGTTTGTGCGCACGCATGTGTATGTTTATGCACAGTAGTATAATTGAAATTCTAAGACAAGAAGAGACAACCAATAGCTTAATGTTGATAATGAATGTTATATATAAAAGCAGAAGCTGAATTAAGACTTCCCAAAAATACTAGGTTAAACTTCAGGAGATTTTTTGTTTATGGCCAGGCAAATTGCGTAGCTTGTCAATGTTTGCTCTTTACTGGGTTCTGTCTTGAATATTACACACCCTCTGTTTTTTATGATAAAAAGGGCTAATAGATGTAGGATAAAATTCATGATAAATATTATCTTAATCATAAATGAAAATTTTTTTCTGAATAAAATGTTCAAATGAAACTGAGTTTCTTGAAATTTTATAACACCGTTTCATATGATAGATAAAGAAACTAGTTATTTGCGTTTTGTCCCGTACTGATGTATCGAAAACATTTCATGTCCCATGTTTCTTTATGTATTATAATCATACTCGCTTATATTTTGGTGACAGATTTAAAGTTTTTATTTGATAATGAGACTTGAAATTAGTCTCGAAAATATTCCTTACTTAATAAAGATATAAAAAATTATAACTTTTTTTTTCTAACAAATGTCTTTTTTATGATGCGCAGTAATGAACATCATTATTGCGCATTATAAAAAAGACAAATTTCATCGTGTTTTTCTATATATTACATGCATGTAAACAACCTATGTAGCAGGTATCTTGGATGGCGATGACACTAGATCCTTTTATTGAATGATATCAGTGAAGAGGGTGGTGCTTTGCCTCATATTTCTAGACTAAAGAGATGCCATACATCAAGAACTTTAAAAAATATTTTCCGCCCCGATTAACTGCTATTTTTTTCCCCATGCGAAATCATTCTTTTACTACCATTCTAAACAATTCCCGGGTCTGATAAAACCACTACTGATATTTTGTCTCACAGTATACTATTATCTATGATCATTCAACCAGCTTCTCCTCTACTAACACTTTTTAGTACCTTATGTCCCTTATCCTCTTAAACAAAGCTCTCAAGTGGTGCCTTTCTAGATCAATGTTGTATATCCACTAAGACATTCTTGGTTGTTTCAACTTGAAAAGTGGAATACGTAACTTTTGCAAACATCACCACACCTGGGAACAACTTTGTGGAAATAAGGACTCCTAGTTATCATTTCGTGCACTTAATATCATCTTAGCATAAGACAAAGTCAGGTTTTTGTTGATTCTATTTTCCTCGACAATTCCAATCAAAACTCCTTCTACAGAAATCTGATTGGTTATCAGCTCAGACATAAAAAAAAAACCACTATAGTAATTTATAGCGGCCATAGGAAAGTTTCCAACGCTTAAATTTTTCTTTTCTTCTTACTGAAAAATTTCTCAGGCTGTATTCCCTGTAGACTATTACAACCATAAGGTTGCAATGACCTCTTTTCCCACTTGAAGACATTTTGGGTCTATGTATAGATGTATAGATTTGAGTGAAATGGGTTCTTATACGTTTTTGGAGCAAAGTTGACAAGCATCATTCATATGAATGGAAGGATTTCACATTCCCAGTCTATGAAGCCGATTTTACGTTTTTGTGTGGAAAAAAATATCAAAACACATCAGGAAATTGATAGGATTGGAAATCCTCTTAGTTATGAAAAACGTAAGGTTTTAAAAACTTCTTGGATATGACAATATCCCATACAAAATAAAAAAATACCCAAATATTAACTATTTAACTAATATAGTATACAAAAAACACAAATTACCCTTGAAACAACTGGCTATGCCTATATGGGGATGCTATTTACTTTAAACCCCAATTACCTGATGATTTAAAGGCATCAACATGCAAATCTTTATTCATTTTCAGGAATGTAGACATATGAAACAGTTATTAAATAAAATAATAAAAAAGGCTTAAATCTACCCACATATTAGATTCCTGTTGTTTATGCACTATCACTTTGTGCTTCTGATCATGAATGAAACATGATTTTTTTTACAGATATTTAAAGAAATTGTTAATTTACACAAAAACGGATTTCTGCATCAGAAAATATTCTAGCAAACTTAACTTTTCACCTCTCATTGC
>NC_090728.1:98258444-98260944 GCF_036898095.1 Palaemon carinicauda
CCCGTACTGATGTATCGAAAACATTTCATGTCCCATGTTTCTTTATGTATTATAATCATACTCGCTTATATTTTGGTGACAGATTTAAAGTTTTTATTTGACAATGAGACTTGAAATTAGTCTCAAAAATATTCCTTACTTAACAAAGATATACAAAATTATAACTGGTTTTTTTTTCTAACAAATGTCTTTTTTAGGATGCGCAGTAATGAACATCATTACTGCGCATTATAAAAAAAGACAAATTTCATCGTATTTTTCTATATATTATATGCATGTAAACAACCTATGTAGCAGGTATCTTGGATGGCGATGACAATAGATCCTTTTATTGAAGGATATCAGTGAAGAGGGTGGTGCTTTGCCTCATATTTTTCCTCCCCGATTAACTGCTATTTTTTTTTCCATGTGAAATCATTCTTTTACTACCATTCTAAACAATTCCCGGGTCTGATAAAACCACTACTGATATTTTGTCTCACAGTATACAATTATCTATGATCATTCAACCAGCTTCTCCTCTACTAACACTTTTTAGTACCTTATGTCCCTTATCTTCTCAAACAAAGCTCTCAAGTGGTGCCTTTCTAGTCAATGTTGTATATCCACTAAGACATTCTTGGTTGTTTCAACTTGAAAAGTGGAATGCGTAACTTTTGTAAACATCACCACACCTGGAAACAACTTTGTGGAAATAAGGACTCCTAGTTATCATTTCGTGCACTTAATATTGTCTTAGCATAAGACAAAGTCAGGTTTTTGTTGATTCCATTTTCCTCGATAATTTCAATCAAAATTCCTTTTACAGACATCTGATTGGTTATCAGGTCAGACATAAAAAAAAAACACTATAGTAATTTATAGCGGCCATAGGAAAGTTTCCAACGCTTAAATTTTTCTTTTATTCTTACTGAAAAATATCTCAGGCTACATTCCCTGTAGACTATTACAACCATAAGGTTGCAATGACCTCTTTTCCCACTTGAAGACATTTCGGGTCTATGTATAGATTTGAGTGAAATGGGTTCTTATACGGTTTTGGAGCAAAGTTGACGAGCATCATTCATATGAATGGGAGGATTTCACATTCCCAGTCTATGAAGCTGATTTTACGTTTTTGTGCGGAAAAAATATCAAAACACATCAGGAAATTGATAAGATTGGAAATCCTCTTAGTTATGAAAAACGTAAGGTTTTAAAATCTTCTTGGACATGGCAATATCCCATACAAAGTAAAAAAATAACCAAATATTAACTATTTAACTAATGTTGTATACGAAAAACACAAAATACCCTTGAAACAATTGGCTATGCCTATATGGGGATGCTATTTACTTTAAACCCCGATTACCTGATGATTTAAAGGCATCAACATGCAAATCTTTATTCATTTTCAGGAATGTAGACATATGAAACAGTTATTAAATAAAATGATAAAAAAGGCTTAAATTTACCCACATATTAGATTCCTGTTGTTTATACACTATCACTTTGTGCTTCTGATCATACTGTAAATGAAACATGATTTTTTTTTACAGATATTTAAAGAAATTATTAATTTACACAAAAACGGATTTCTGGATCAGAAAATATTCTAGCACCTTAACTTTTCACCTCTCATTGCATGAAAACCTGATGTTTCTAACAATAAAGATCGGTGATTTTCTTAGTTCTTAAGAGAGGTTTTCTGCCTTCTGAAGTTATATAATATTGCTTTATAGTAATGGATATTATTTTCAATTGTTGTATTGCTTAAAGTGATTTTGCCTAACAGCCGTACCAAAGTAAAATATTATTTAATTTCTGCATTGTCAAAAACTTTCATAATTTCAAAAAATGTATAACTTCAAGTACTGTTATAACAACTCATCACACTTGATATAATTCCTTTTGGTCATTTGTATCTAAGTACAATGCAATGTTTCTTTCATTACTCATTGGTTTCGTGGGTGATTAGAATAGGTCTAGAAGCATAACTTGAAGTGTATCCAGATATGTATAAAGTTGTAAATTTATCTGTAATTCGTTTGTTATACATGCATTAAATGTGTAGTTCCTAATAACTTAATACATGAAATTATCTTCCCAAGTGCAAACGCTCGTATATCATGATATGTATTCACCAATACAGGGTAAATGAAAATCAAAACTGCTTACAGTGGTCCTTGCTTTCATTACATTTGAAATATTAACATTATATCTGAATAACTTATTGAAGTAACTCAAAATTGAAGAGCTAGGAATTTATTGACGCTCCTACGACTAATATTTTAGAGCACATGGACTTTGACAGCATACTATTTGCACTACTCCAAAGCACTTAATCGGAAGTAACGAAAAAAATCACTTCAGTATACTTTCTTCAAGAGTTACGTACCCCTCAAGCGTAACTCGATTTTACTCATTGTTGATGGTCATTGGATATAATCGATATATGCCTTGACATTGATCAACTCCACTCCTTTAGTGGAAAAATTAGAAGTGGTTGTATATTTGCTTT
>NC_090728.1:98265944-98330944 GCF_036898095.1 Palaemon carinicauda
ATATATATATATATATATATATATATATATATATATATATATATATGTGTGTGTGTATATATATATGTGTATATATATGTATATGTATATATATGTGTGTATATATATGTGTGTGTGTGTATGTTTTTGGGTGTGGGTGTGAGTGTTTATGTGTGTGTGCATATGAGTGTATGTTTTCTTTATATTTGTGTGTGTATTTTTATTTTCATAGTCAAGTTAAAGCATATAGGGTTCCAATTTACGTGAAAAAATAGTACGTTAAACTATATGATCTGCACACTAGACAGGGATAAAGTAATTCGTCCATTCAAGAATCTTCTATTCTATGCCAACGTACTATACAAAGCCCAGTCAAGAAAAACGCATGGACTTTTATTGATCTCCATTTTATTTATGAAGGTTTAAGAAATTAAAATACATGCAGTTACCTCGCCCCACTGAAAAAGCAATGGACTTAGCCCTGTAATATTTCTGACTATTTATCCAGCGGTAACATTTTGAAAAAATAAATACCTTTAGAAATTATGGTAATTTTATGGGAAACTATGATAAGATCTCCAGAGGAAACCTAAATTAGAGTTATATGCTATATAATAAGCTCAGAAGAGGATTCTATAACTTTCAGTCCAACAATAACCTTAGAAATCTGAAAGGCAGCCAAAGTTCGTCGAAAGGTAATCAGTCTCGTGGGGCTGTACTACGTATAATTTTGTTATTGGTTATGTATATGTGTAAATTACTGTGCGTATATTCCTTGGCCCATTGGCCAGTTTGCTAAGTTTCAGGTTATCTAAAAATTTCATCTCGGAAGTAAACTGGAACGACGTTGTTAAACAATTCGAAATACAAAAAGAAAAATCTGATAAATATACATATTCAACAACATCAAGCATAGAAACTCAGTATTTTCCACAAAGTAGCAGATACTTCTTATTACATGGTACCTTTCTTAATAGGCTGAGATAATCGATAAAACATAACTTCCCGATAATATAATACAATAGAATTACTGAATGACTTTGAGCCTAAATATGTCTTAACTATTTTTTAACAAGAGCTAATGTAAACATCTACTTTCACGTATCTTCTTAGCTTAAAAGTTTTTTTTTTCTCTCTCTTTTTTTTTTTTTTGGCTCTTCAAATATTTCCTAACAATGATAAAAAAAAATGCACCCACACACACATTATCTAAATTGTCGATTTCCATATCCTATTTTGAGTGACATAAGATTTTGTTCTCTTAGGAAAATTCTTGTTTTGTTACTCATGCTCTTATGAAGTCGTAGTATTTGTTTAGCCCTTGGTTATTTAATCAAAACTAATGTAAAGTTTATAAAGAGTTTTGAGATGTTCAATTTATAATTCTGTTAATACTTTCATCAGATTTTTTCCAAGTATAGAAAAAATTACCTTTCTATATATACATTAAACGATATGTTTGTTAAGAAAAATCTCTCGAGATGAAGCTTATGAAGTGTATGTCTTAAAAGCTTAGAATAATTACTGAGATATGAGTAGTAGTAGTAGTAGTAGTAGTAGTAGTAGTAGTAGTAGTATTTATACTTATCGTTATAAGTCATTGTTACGTAATTACTCAAAGTCACATATACTGTATACATATGAATCAATTACGCAAATGCCAGGTGATTTATAATAAATCTACTACCATGCATAAAATCTAATGTTGTGCATTTCTATTGTGGTATGGCAAAATCTAATGCGATGTCGAAAATCTAGAAGGGTCAAGAACGAATAGAATCGGGTAAGTTGGAGATGAAGTGACCTCATCTAAAAAGAATAGCGATTCCAAAAATTTGCTATATCTTAGTAAATAGGCGTTTCTTTGTGAAAGTGCTTTTAGCAAGTGAATAGAAATAATTTTAGTAACATCCTAGGAAGTTGTGGAAACATAACCTTTGAATTGCTTTAACGAACTGAAATGAATAATAACTATCTAAGCCTAGTATAATTTTGTGTTTTGATTTCTTTAGCGAATTGAAGTGTTAATAACTGTTTAAGCTTAGTAAAAATTTGTGTTTGAATTGCTTTAACGATATGAAGTATTACGAACTCTCTATAAGCACTTTATAATTACTGTACTGTATAGTTACTCAGTCTAACTCTGTAGCTTAAACTTTCAAGTAACTTTCTCTTGACAAGATGAAGTGTTACTAAATCATATTCCAGAAGCCAACTGTATAATTTGGACTTGTGCTCTACAAGTAGCAACACATAGGCGTCTTTTAATTTCCTTTAATTGAAAATTGTATTTTCCATTTCTCGCTATTTAGCAAAGGCAAGTGCGGAGTGAGATATAAATTAGGTAATTATATAATTTGTTAAGTGAAACTACTGCTTAATACCGCTGTATATGCACTTAACGATCAACTTGTAAGAATTATTTATTCTACAGTTTTTGAAATTTTAAATTTTTATTTTTGTAACCCATCAATATCATTGGATCTAATGATCTTTTTAAAACTCTCTTTCCACCTCGGGTCTAGTTATTATTATTCTTAAAACTATTTAGGAGGTAGACATAAAGCACTGTAAATTATAGAGCATTTCATGATTGACCTTTTGAACTTGTAAAACAAAAAACTACCAATGTTGTGATGCTAACTATAAGGAGGATGTCACAAAAGTAATATGATATAAACTTATTAGAATGATCACTGTAATTCCTTGACCATAGAACACCTACAACGAATACAACATGGCATTTCCAGTCCTTATTGGTCTACCGCCATCACAAGTAAAACACCTCCATTAGATCAGAAACAGAAAAGATGAAGGTAGAATTTATTTTCCTTATGAATTTTGATAACGAAACCAGTTAGCGTAGACTTTTTTCACAATCTGACAAATGATTGATTGGACTGCCTGCTAATATTCACCAGTCACTTTGCATGAAAATGTTAAACACCTCTCAATGGGAAAATTTGGTTATGTTAGAAAATTCAGCTATGTCGCAACATCGCGTTCTGTAAAATATTAATTTCCTCGTGAACTTCAATGATTTGCAATTGTTTTGATATTTTTGTAGCAGCACATGATATTTCTAGTTTCGATAACAAACATTTTACTTCAATTTTTGTTCGAATTAGCTTTTTTTTTTAAATATAGCCAGTATCTGAAAAAAGAAAATAAGAATTTTAACATTATAATGCAGAGAAACTACAACAGAAATGTAGTACAGCTAATGTCTTCATGAAATTTTTATTATTATTATCATTATTATTATCATTATTATTATTTTTTTTATTCATTTGATAAATTTAATTACAATACTAAGAATAAGTAAACTCAATACGAAGAAGTGGCTGTCCATCTAATCCACCTTCTGATTAAAAAAAAAATGTATGAAAAACATATGTCCATGTCACAAAATATCACAAAGTAGTACGAAATGAAGGCGTGTGGCATTGATGAAATATATAAGAATATGAATTTTCACCAGTCCCCGAAGAGGAGTATTATGTTGGAAAATCTTTAATCACGCAAATAGCGGTTACCTTCCGCCGAACAGGGAACAGTCGCTAACGGCTAGGTTACATCTTGAAATATCTCTGGATTTTATGAAAGGCTGAGAAAACCTCGAAGGAACCCGATGCATTAACGCAATTAAAATGTTGATTTCCAAAGCTCATTGCGGTATCATCATTATATTTTTTTTTTACTTGCACATCATTTGATAATTGGTTTCTCAGGACGCCGTAAAGGATAATAGTATGCTGTTGTCGATAAGATTTTGTCGATTTGGTATGGCATCATGGAATTTTTATTTATCGGACTTAGTGTTTTTACTTACGTTTATTCATTGAATTATCTGTCTGTATATTGTTTAATCGATCTCTTCAATCGATGAAGTTATAGATGGACCTCATTCATCTTTTCCTCTGAGTAGACCATGGGTCCTTTAGAGATGAAACATATTGGAATGGATTAGCTAAATCAGAAATAAAGCTTTTTTTATTTTATAATCCCTTTATTAAAAATCTCCAATACTTAGCAACGATCTCTTACTTTTTTAGATTGATAAATAATCAATTTCTTCAGTAAAATTTGATTTTCATGTACTGTCCAAAAGAAATACTTTAATCGGTTGCCATCAAATATACCATCCAGGTGGATATAAGTAATTATACATAGAGATATATGGCAAAGATGTATGCTATCTCTGTGTTTTCTAATTCATATATGATCTGTTTTATCTGATCATGGATTAGATATTACCAATACATTATTGTTCGTGCTTTGGAAACATATATTACATTTATTCCATATGAGTATAGCTTCAGTATTTATTCTGTGTAGCTATACAGTTTAAAAAAAAAAAAAATAATAATTTTAATCGGAAATTCTCCGTAAAAATATAATGTTATCGTTTATGCTTGCCTCTACATGAAGATATTATCAGTTTTTCAGTTGTCATTATACCAATGCCACAAAATATTTCTTGAAGGGAACTCATGTATAGTTTTGTACATTCTACAGAAAAATAAATAAAAGAATATATATTAAATCTTTAAAACTTCAGACAAATGAATACACAAAATTTATCTGTCTAAATTAATGAAACGGAAATCTCTACGGGCATCTTTACAAAAAATATGTTGAATTTAACAAGAATATATAATTCTGATTAAATCAAAGCCACATATGGTTTATTTCCTTATGTCACTTTTGTGGAGCATGTTCTTTTATCAATTACTTTCGAATTACTATTTGTTCAAATTTCAGTCAACCTTGTATGTTTTCAAATTCTCCATTGGTAGGATTCCACCCCACTCTTTCACCCTAGTCATTTGACAAGTTTGTTGTTTGTTATGACAATATCAACATTTAATATTGTTTTATTAGAGAGAGAGAGAGAGAGAGAGAGAGAGAGAGAGAGAGAGAGAGAGAGAGAGAGAGAGAGAGAGAGAGATGGGGGTTCTGAAACGTCTCTCTGGGGTTGCATAAAGTATCCCCTCTGTCGATTTGCGACCATAATATGTTAACTAAACATTCCGTGAAGGAGGAAATGACACCGATATCGATGCAAATAAGGTACAAGATTCATCCCTATTTCTTCGGGGAGAGGGAAGAGCTAAATACCGATCTCGCTTCCCATTTCCCTTCCCATTGTAGCAGTTTACGGAATCGTAAATTCGGTTTCAAGAATAATATAAGGTCGTGTTCACAAAATTAGCACATAATTTAAGTGCAAGTTGTAAAGCATTACTTCTACAGCTAGTGCAAGAACAGACTAATCTTAAGGCAATTGACATACCAAGACAATTGGTTAATTAACAAACACACTATTTAGTATATTAGTAATTAATGCATTGCAAAAAATATAACCTTTTTCAATTTCAGTGAAAGTATCAATGAATGGTTGAGATGAACATTTATTTGCTATATCTTATTGTAAAATTTTCTCAAGGGAGTACGGAAGACAGGATAGAATAGAGATAAGAAAATGTACTCATTATCTAAATAAATATAGATAAGTCGTGGTAAAGATAGGGGTTTTCTTTATTCATCTACTGTAATTATTTAGTCATCTATTATTGATCGAGCGCCTACTCGCACATGCACAGGTACTCACAAATAATATATATATATATATATATATATATATATATATATATATATATATATATGATAAATTTTTGCATATGTAAACGTGTTTTTTTCATATTTCAAATAAGCCATTTACATTAATACATTAAAGTCTGGATTCCCTTAACGACCTCGGGATCAGAGCCCCAGGGGGAATCACCCAAAAGACTATAATATCAGACCGGCCGGGATTTGAACCCTGGTCCAGGATATCTGTATGCCAGTGACCATACCACCCAGCCACGAAGAAAGATAAACGTCAATGACAATTCTTCTGTACATATACCTGTCAAATTCAGGTTTTCTGTACTTAGAATTGAAATCAACCTATCTTCACCATCGTGGCTAATTGGTAGGTTTGGGACTTGGCATTCGATCAATAATAATTTTTTTTTTTTCACATTTAAACGTGTTTTTTCATATTTCAAATAAACCATATACATTGATACATTAAAGTCTGGATTCTCTTAAAGACCTCGGGATCAGAGCCCCAGGCGGAATCACCCAAAGACTATAATATCAGACCGGCCAGGATTTGAACCCCGGTCCAGGATATCTGTATGCCAGTGACCATACCACTCAGCCACGAAGAAAGATAAAAGTCAATGACAATTCTTCTGTACATATACCTGTCAAATTCAGGTTTTCTGTACTTAGAATTGAAATCAACCCATCTTCACCATCGTAGCTAATTGGTAGGTTTGGAACTTGGCATTCGATTAATGATAAATTTTTGCACATTTAAACGTGTTTTTTTCATATTTCAAATAAGCCATATATATTATTACATTAAAGTCTGGATTCTCTTAACGACCTCGGGATCAGAGCCCCAGGCAGAATCACGTTTAAATGTGCAAATATTTATCATTAATCGAATGCCAAGTTCCAAACCTACCAATTAGCTACGATGGTGAAGATGGGTTGATTTCAATTCTAAGTACAGAAAACCTGAATTTGACAGGTATATGTACAGAAGAATTGTCATTGAATTTTATCTTTCTTCGTGGCTGAGTGCTATGGTCACTGGCATACAGATATCCTGGACCAGGGTTCAAATCCCGGCCGGTCTGATATTATAGTCTTTGGGTGATTACGCCTGGGGCTCTGATCCCGAGGTCGTTAAGAGAATCCAGACTTTAATGTATCAATATATATGGCTTATTTGAAATATATATATATTAATATATATGAACATATATATACATACATATATACATATCTATATATATATATATATATATATATATATATATATATATATATATATATATATATATATATATATATATATATATACAGTATATATATATATATATATATATATATATATATATATATATATATATATATATATATATATATATATATATATATATATATATATATATATATATATATATATATATATATATATATATATATATATATATATTTATATATATATATATGTAAAGGGTTTGTGTATCAGCAAAGCTGTACTAGTCAGGGCCACCCTTATAAGATTTTTTGCTCTGAGCGATCAGACGAAAATCGCCTACCTTCACCAATCTGCAGTGGCCAGGGAGGTCATGAAAACTCGTCATTCCACAGACATGAATAAGGACTTGCCTGAGGCCTTTGTCGTGCAGTGGACTAGAAACTGATGTTTTTTAGTCTAAAATTATCAGTTTTGACGCTACATCACTGTCTACTAAAGTTGTAGTCGGTAATAATTCGATTTTTCAACCAATGATCTACTTAATTTTGAATTATCTCAACCATCTAAAACTGTTTTATAATCAATCAAATTGTGCATCAAAGATTGTAAATCTACTTATAATGGGAAGTTTTCCGAGCAAATATTTAGAGTGATAATGGGTAATCCCGTATCATCTCTTTTAAATATTAACTATATGGAATTTTTTAGAAATTTTCAGTAAATGTTTTGTGTATGATCTTTAATTCATAAGCAACTTTTATTAGTTCGTTCCTTCTATCAATATTCCCATTGAGGAAGAAAGAGATCTACTAAAAAAAGTTCTACCTTTCTAGACGTAAATGTCCACAGACGTAAGAATAGGCTCAATTTTAATGTTTTCGGAAACCCATTAATGTATCTTCTTACATTATTATTCTAACCACCCTATTAAAATCAAACTATTTTTTTTTCATTCGATGGTTTTTGAGAGTGTTAAGAATTTGTTGGCCAGAAGTTTTAGATGATGAGGTTTTAAGAAAATATGATATTGCTTTTAGTATGAAGTCTCCAAAGTTCTTTGTTGACGTAGAATTACAGAGCCAAAACACTTTTCATGCAATTGACAACGTAAGCGATTTTAATCATGATAATTTATTAGTTTTACCTCATAAAGACAGTTTTTTTCTTTTTACCAAAAATTCTAAGATATTTTAATGTTAATGATGTTTTCAGAAATTCACCTACAGTAAAATGTATTTTGATAAGGAATAGGTTACATATATGACATACGATGCAATGGTTGTGGTAAGAAATATATTGGTCAAAATGTTGGCAACAACATTAAATTTATATGAATATTGGGTCCGTGTTTGGAATATGTCTAATGCCCCTTTCTTTCATATTAATCAATATAATCCTCCCATAGACAGGAAAAATTCTAGTAACCACATTGCAAAGATATCGCAAAAAAATGTAATAGAATTTAGTATCATGAAGAAAAAGTCTGACAGTGTACTCAACATTAGTACGGGTCTGTATAAACTGGATAATTTGATTATGCCTAATATTGTTCAGCAATTCAAAATGATATAACCTCTCTTTATCCGTTTTGTTTTCAGGACCACTTTATGATCAAATGGAAATTTTGACTGTCGATTGTTTTCCTCATACACCTATTGACGTAAAGGGCCTCGGTTAGAATTCGCCAGTCGTCTCTATCTTGAGCTTTTAATTGAATACTTCTCCAATCATCATCTCCTACTTCACGCCTCATAGTCCATGTAAAGTCTGGGTCTTCCAATTCTTCTAGGGCCTTGTGGAGCCCAACTGAACGTTTGGTGAACTAATCTCTCTTGGGGAGTGCGAAGAGCATGCCCAACTATGTCATTATGCTAATAATCTGATGAGGTGTTCTTGTCGTTTCTTTTATTGTTTACTTTTGTACTTATTGATGTCCTTCACCTATACGTAAATCATTTTGTACTGTACCCTAAAGAAGTTTATATCAAAATGCATAAAAGCGATAGGTACTAAAACCTTTCATTATTTCCTTCTGACTTAAGTCACTTGATCCTATATATATATATATATATATATATATATATATATATATATATATATATATATATATATATATATACACAAATGTATATATATATATATATATATATATATATATATCTATCTATCTATCTATCTATCTATCTATATATATGTGTGTGTGTGTTTGTATGTGTGTGGGAGTAAATATAAATGGTCTTAAGATTAATTTGTAGCGAACAACATTATGAAGAATGGTAAATTTTTATATTTGATATAGCTTATGTTGTCGCTTATCGATGCGCCAGTTAATGGTTGAAGTTTTCACTAAAATTAAGATTAGCTAATATACTAAAATTACATTCAATGAAATGAAAAAGCACACAGATCTAATAATCATTACTTGGAAGCCTAATTCATTTTTGTAAAATATAGGTTGACCAAATACATTACCTGTAGGTACCAGAGTCAAAAAAAAATTCACCTAACATTTTACTTGTAAATTGGTAACAATAGAAATTACTCACAAATTAAAAAGAAACATATTTTCTATTTGAGTTAAAGAGAACATGTTACAGGAACCTGGTTGAACTGAAAGCAAATTTTGGAGAATTCTCCTGGACAGGAGAGTAGTCAACAAGGTGGTGATAAAACAACACATTCAGCCTAATTCTTAGTCTCTTATTATATAAGCAGATTAAAGAAGTATTGTGGCTCATACAAAGAAAGAATATTTTAGTATCTGTCTCGGAGCCAAGAAGTGACTGATTACTGAAAGTCACCATTAGGTAAGACGAATTCTCATTTTCATAGGTGCTCAAATACAAGTGAGAAGTGAGTCAAGTTTATTGATTATCTTTAAAAATATGTCTTGCTCTTTAAAGGAAAGAAGGTGGCTTATGATCACCAAGAACTACTGGATGCGATAATATGCAAGAGCGAAGTTACTACTGCATATAGCTCTCGCGCAAATCTAATCCTAGTACTTTTTAGTACCAATGAACTTTTAAGAGAAATAAGCCACAGGATGGAATGCAAACAGATCTTGGTCTTGTTTTACAATTATGTGGAAACAATATGGCCCCAATGCTAGTCGATGGGGCATCTAAATGAAGAAAGAAAGACTTACAATATATCTGGTCATTCAAATATATGAAAAGATTTTATCATAGTTTTATGATTAGTAAATTCTTGTTAACATTCATCCGCACAAACATATTTGACTTTAGATGAGGTTAATGAATAAGAATGAATAGTTATATTTGCAGAATTCCGACAAAAGCTACTGTAATAGGACAACATTCCAAGCAACGTTTACAAATATATTCTATTAGAGGAAACTGGATAATCTAAAAGCGTTTGAACAGTAAAGTCTTCAAGTTGATGACTATTCAGCTAATACTGATGCTGTATTTCTTCAACAGAACTCTGCTTCTTTTGGAATCAGCAACCCTGCTTTACAATGGAGCAGGAATTAAATGCACTCTAATTGTTCAGTGGCCACTTTCGTCTTGGTAAGGGTAGAAGAGACTCTTCAGCTATGGTAAGCAGCTCTTCTAGGAGAAGGACACTCCAAAATCAATCCATTGTTCTCTGGTCTTGGGCAGTGCCATAGCCTTTGTACCATGGTCTTCCACTGTCTTGGATTAGAGTTCTCTTGCTTGAGGGTACACTCGGGTACACCATTCTATCTTATTTCTCTTCTTCTTATTTTGTTAAAGTTTTTATAGTTTATATAGAAGATGTTTATTTTAATATCAGTTCTTAAAATATTTAGTTTTTCCTTGTTTCCTTTCTTCACTGGGCTATTTTCCCTGTTGGAACTCCTGGGCTTATAGTATTCTACTTTTCCAACTAGGGTTGTAGCATCGCAAATAATAATAATAATAATAATAATAATAATAATAATAAATTTGCTCAAGCTCTCTCGCATTTTTGAGTACCTATTGAATGATTTATTTAATCAATCCCGTCTTATCTAAGAGGCGATATTAGGATTTACCCTAATTTCATAGGCATACATCATTTTATGATTTACTCCTTTTAACCGTAATGGAATATTACTTACGCTAACTGTTCTGTAAGGCCCACCTTGAAGGCTGCTTTTCTATCTTAAATCCATTATCCTGTTCTTGTACCTGGATTACTTTCAGAGTGGGTTTTCTTTTAGTTTTGTTTTCAGTACCCTTTTTGTTCCTACCACTTGTTGTCTTCTAACACATTTGTAAATAACGGATTTTGAGCGAAGCGAAAAATCTATTTTTGGGTGAGATGGCCATGTCGTCCTGATGGAAGTTCCTTAAAGTAGCTTCCTAAGGGAAATATGTACTACAGTGATATTCCCAGAGAATTTTACCTTTAGGTATCCAGAATTCTAACTCCAGGCACGAATATCCTTAAATTTTCTCTCAAGGATATTGCATAATATCAGAGGACATATTCTTGACACGCCACATAGCAATCTGCACCCCTAATAGCGTTTACGCTTCGAGGGGGTGTGGCAGAATAGAAGGGCAGCCGTATCAAGGTTACCCCCATTCTCGTACTACTATTGAGTATGACAACAGCGCCATATTCAGTATGGCGGACATTCCTTGTAGCATTGAGCATGGTGCTACAGATACAGTAGTTCGGGAGGGATACTGTGAAGATCTTTTCTCTAGAAAAGAAGGGTGGGTCCATCAGGACGACATGGCCATCTCACCCAAAAATAGATTTTTCGCTTCGCTCAAAATCCGCTTCAGCTCATGGACCTGCTTAGCTTAGTGTTTGTAGAACACTCTGGATGATTTCCATCCAGTATATGAGCGAAGTCGCTCGAAGTCCATATACTGAAAAAAGTTCAGTGATGAAGCAATTTTTCTCGGATCATGACTTGCGGGAGTACTGTCAGGATCCGCTCTACGAATAAAGTAGGTGAGCTTCGCCCTCGTTGTTTTAGGGATAAGTTTGATCCAGAGGTTTCTCCTTTAAAGAGCTGTCCTCCCCTGAAGTCCGAAATTCTACGAAGATAGACCTTTAGACACTCTACAGGACATAGAGAGACATCTTCCTTCAGAGGGCAGATTCTCCAGGGACCCCACCTCTTAGTGGGTAGCTCGTTCTTAGCAAAAAAGGTTGGATCAGGGAAAAGATTCAGTTCTCCAACTTCTGTGAACTGAATGTGGCCCTCATCTCTAGATAGGGCCACTATTTCACTAACTCTAGCCCCGAAGCCTATAGCGAACAGAAAGATAATCTTTTGGGTTAGATCCTTAAGGGAACAATCTTCATTGTTCATCGATGAGGCATAATGTAGGACCTTGTCCAAAGACCGAGAGATGGGCTTTGGTGGTGCTGCAGGCCTAAGCTTTGCACATGCCTTCGGAATCTTATTAAAGATTTCATTCGCCAGATCCACTTGAAAGCATACAGAAGAGGTATATTGTTGCCTGAACCATTTCTAGGCTTGGTTTTTATGTGACTAAGTCTACCAATCCTATGAAGATATTTAGGACTGTGTCTAGTCCGACACGTATCTTTCCTAGGATGTACGTTACTATGTGTGACTTGAATTGTAGATAGGAGGGAAGGGGGTGATTGACTAGAAGTTGCCACAGGACATCTTTCAGGTCTGACAAGACTACAAGCACCCTTTTTTGAAACAAGGTCCATATGTTCATAAGGATTAACATTCTGAACTTGCTGTTTTATATGAACTTGTTGAGTGGCGACAGGCTCAGAATGACTCCGAGATTTCTTGAGTCCTTCTCGTGAACACAAAACAGCCTTCCCTGGAACTCGATGGACTATAGTTTTCTTACCACCTGTATGCTCTAAAGTTCTCAGATATACTCCTCCAGGAGGGTTTTGGATTGTAGGAGAAGGTAAGGAAATGATGGTGGCGACATTTCTGTTTCCCGTCATAGTCCCATCTTGATTAGGCCTTGGACCCAAGGATCGAAGTTCCGACGATCCTGAAGGAACATCCCTCCTACCAGAAGCATCTTCATTCTTCGAATAACTTGTAGGTTTTAACTTTTGACCACCTACCTGAGGCGCCATGGTCATTGTAACTGTGGGATGTTGTTAAACAGCCCGGATATTTCCAGCCTTTCCCGTCTTCTGTTTAGGTTGGGGACCCACAACCATGAAAGATTTTCTCTTTGAAAAGATGCCCTACTTTTGGAGAAGATTTATATTCTCTATGGTGGACCTCTTTATCACTTTCAAGCTACCTCGTTTGGGAAGAGGTCTTTACCCCAGATGCTGGAAGATATTAGCTTCCTTGTTTCTTGTTTTACTGTTGCAGCAGCGAACACAAACTCTCTACATGCTCTCCTAGCCTTCATAAAGGCTTAAAGGTCCTTCACTAAGGTAGCCATATGCATTTTGGCTAGGACCATGAGCATGTCTGGGGTATTTTGATAGGTTGAACACAACTCTATGTAGTTTTGTAGAGAAAGGGAGGCTGCAAGTCTCTCCTTTGTCTCTTGTTTATTATACAAGAGAAACTCAGATAGTTGAGGGAGACGTTCGTTAAATTGTCGACTGGCGACATCCGCCTCTAATCTTCATACTGAGAAAGTTAAATTGGCTTCCTTCCAGTCCTTTTCCTGTCTGGGAAAGGCTGGTGACAGAGGCTTGCACTCCTCGAGTGCAGGACATGATCTACCCGCCTCCACTGCCTTGGCAACAGATGTAAATGCCTTCCCCATAAAGGGGAATGAGATTGAAGCAGGAGCAAGAAAGGAAGGGTGCCTGTTATTCAAAGAGAATACTTTTAACTCCGACTAACCCGCCTTTTCAGGCTACTTGACAGAATAGCCTGTGCCTTATCATGGTCGAGAATCATGACCTTTGATTCCGTTCCTTTTCTTGACTTTGGTTCATACCTCAGTCGAACAAAACAATTAGGGAAAGCATCAAAGCTTGGCCAAAATTGGATTTTGTCCAAAGGAACAGCACCCATCTTCTCCGAGATGTAGAGTTTGCCATCTAAAATCGGCATCAGCTCCGTAAACCTCCAGGGATTGGTTTTGGAGCATGTCGGTAGGTCTTGATCCATGGGTCGTTTGAATGACCCTTGGGAAGCGGCAAGAGAAGCTTTGCGAGGCTTTATCTTGCTTTTTACTTCCTGCTTTTTGTTTTGTTTACGTAAGCTCCCTATTAGATTATTCACTTGGATACATAATTGTTCCATTCTATCTAATATGGGGGGTAGAAGACGAAGATGTTGACGTCGATGGCTCTAGAGCCGGCATAGACGGAGGCAATTCCTACACGACATTTTCCTCTTCTACCCCGGGGCAATTCCTGCCCTCTTTCCCAAAGGCTATCTGGCCGTCAGGGGATGTAATTGGCGCCTGAGGCACCACTATTTCCTTACTTGCCTTCGGAAATAGTAGCTTACACATCCTATCATTAGGTAGGGAATGTCCCGGAGATATTTTCAAGAAACCTCTCACCCAGTTGCTTAATTTGTATTGAGCTGTCCCTAGTCTCTGTAGACTTGGGATTCTCGAAACCTTCGGACATTAAAGTCCAACATATATTGCAAACCTGCGGGTTCCAATAATGTAGGGATCCGGAAATAATATTGCAGGGGGCATGAAACCTGCAAGTATTATGACCATAAAAATACTTACTCTTGGCCTTGCATAAGGTTGCTGCACAAGATATCTGGTGTTCCTCCTGTAAAGAAAGGAAAACAGAATGAGTATACAAAGGATTATCTCCCTGATAATCAATATGCAAAGGTTATCTTTTAACAGAATGGCTTAGGATAGTAAGCTATAAGGGATAGTAGGAGACACATACTTGTGTACCCCCTGCAAGCAAATGCTGTTACCTCCCCTCGGTGTTAACTATATGGAGATTCCTCTATCAAGGAACTCCACTAAAAGGGCTCCTACCCCCAGGGGTAGAAAAGTACTAATTCACTGTCCCTTTTTATTCTTAATACTATGGGGTCAGGATGACTGATTTTCAATCAGAATATTGAAGAAATATTATTCTTTCAATATAGGAGCGGTACCAGCAGAAGCTCGCACAAGGGTACCCAAGCTATGTTAGAAATTACCACTGTATAATGGTACTGTAGGTTTCTATTTGCAGTATGTTGCAAATTACTGGCTACTGTACAATTATAAATTGTAATTCAGCCAATATGCTGCCTTTGTAGCAAGCATTTGACAACGTGGTCCAGTTGGCATGACGCCAGCTGGACTAAGGAAAATAAAGACATATATTTGTGTATCCCACTCAACCTATTTGCCGTAGCCTTCCTTACAAAATTAAATTATAGAGTTTCCTGATCAGGGAGACTCAAGGATAAAGGCTCTACCCTTTAAGGGTTAGGAGTGTAACACCCCTGCCTTGAAGATATTTAATATTGTAGAGTAATCCAAAAACTGATTTCTAATCAGAATATTGAAGAAATTATATTCATTCAATATGGGATTGGGTTCAGCAAATACCTGTGTAGGGATACCCAAGATATATTGGAAATAACTACTAGTATAATATATATAGTAGTTTTCTATCTGCAGTATATTCTATACTGTAGATATACTGGCTACCTGTATAACATATACTGTAGTTGAGCCGTCATATTGCCGGTATAGCTAGATCTTGCCGGCATATCCAGCATGCTAGCTAAAGAGAGAGAGATAGCATGGAGTAAAGGCTACTCTTTACTGTGTATATGTACAGTAATTAAGGATGTAAAAGTGTAATTTTACTGCCTTTCTCCAGAAAGAAGGTTCAAATGGAAGGGGAGAATGTACCCTTCAGGCTTCCATCCAGCTACAGTACTATTACCGGCAAAGTGCTGCTGATACAGGCTAGCCTCTGGCAGTACCAGTATAGTCGGCGTGCCGCCGACTGAGTCAGCGCCTAGTACTCCGGCCATAGGACCTGTGGCTAGCAGTCCAAGGCCGAACTGAAGAACCTTTGGAACAGAAGGGACTTCCCACTCACGGCCATCATGGCTGCCGGCAGCTGCCAGTCACTGGCCGAGACCATAGTTGCCGACAGATGGTGTGGCTACCGGCAGTATGCATTGCCGCCAGCAGCCATCATGGCCGCCGGCAGTTGAAAGACCTTCAACATGGCCGCCGACAGTTGTCATGGCTGCCTGCAGCTAACCTAGCTACCGGCAGCCAGACAGAGGTCGTAGAGAGGGAGTCTGGCCGGTTACGACAACCCACCGGCAATGGTAAGGTTGCAGGATGCCGGCCCAGAGAAAGATAACGGCTCGGCCATCAAAACTCGACAGAGGGGAAGGGAACAGGGTCCTGTATAGAGTGTGGAAGGAACTGGCAAAGTTGTCAGTCCTACCACACCTTAACCCTGGATAGGTACGCTCCTCGGACACCCCTTTAAGGGTATACTCGGACGCGAACGACCCCGACGCCAAAATAAATTCTTGAAAAATCAGTTTTTGCAGTAACCTCCTTTTTTCTTTTGCCAAAAAAAACTTCAATGAATGCTTAAAACAACTGTAAAGATAAATACTACTCATCTGCAGAAAAACTATTTATTATAAATATTTTGAAAAATTAAGTAGAAAAAAAAGACCTGACATAAAAATTCATAAAAAAAAAGTTTATACATATATACACAAATCCTTTTAGGAATTGATTCTTGAATGTTTAGGACACATCTTGATGTATTTTGGATGAAGTCAGACCCATGGAGGTGAAGATCTGAAATGAGAAAAAAAGGGTAACTTTTTTTGGCCAAAAAAATTTGTCCAAATTTCATGAATTCTTTTGGGTACCCAAATGAAATAGGAAGTGGCTAATTTTTTTAGGGAATAAACATATGTTATCCTAAAATAGAAATATGTAAAAAAATCTTCATTATTTTGTAAATTACATTTATATCAGGGGCCATATCTAAAGGTAATTTTTTGAGTACTTAGAAATTTCGTAAAAAAATACATATATTCAATATATAATATGATATTTATGCAGGTAAAAATATACCAAAATATCACAAATTCTATAGGGAACAAGAATATATATAGATAGGGCAACTTACGCTTCGGATATGTCCACAAAATGGCCGCCAACCACATTGACTCAGACTCCCTAATCTGCCACTTGAAATGTAGGAAGGGTATGTCAATTTCAAGGTGTTATTTACTAATCTAATTATTATTGGATATGCATAAAAAATGTATGGTGGGTTGCTGGATAATTGTCGATTATTTTACGACTATAAAATTAAAATTCTGACCCAAAAAAAATTTTTTTGAAGGGAAATAAAATCGAAAAAAAACTGTAAAATATAATATTTTAGCTAAAAAAATTTGATGATATTCAATCAAAAAAGAAGTAAACAAAATTTTCCGACAAATAAACATCTAGAGGAATCATTACTCTGTGATAGTTCCTTAGTACGTAGTAATTTTGAAAGAATTGGGAAAAAAACGAAAAAATGGCAATCACCGGAAAATCGAACACATACCTATATATATACGCCATATCTGGCTAAAAAAAAGATAGGCATGGGTAGCCAGATCATCTAGAAACACTTTCCAACACTATAAAAATATAAGTTTTGCGACACTACTTGCCAATTCCTTACGGTAACATGACTAAGCAAAAAAATGCAAAACAAATAAAAAGGGGCACTCGCGGAAAAATGGCTAACATTCTAATATACGGCATTTCAGAAGAAAAAAAATTCAGCCACGTACTAGGCAAACCATCAAGGCACATTTTCCGACAAATAAACATCTAAATGAATCATTACTCTGTGATAGTCCCTTAGTACGTAGTAATTTTGAAAGAAATGGGAAAAAACGAAAAAATGGCAATCACAGGAAAATCGAACACATACCTATATATACGCCATATCTGGCTAAAAAAGAAAAGATAGGCATGGGTAGCCAGATCATCTAGAAACACTTTCCAACACTATAAAATTAAAAGTTTTGCGACACTACTTGCCAATTCCTTACGGTAACATGACTAAGCAAAAAAATGCAAAACAAATAAAAAGGGGCACTCGTGGAAAAATGGCCATTCTAATATACGACATTTCAGAAAAAAAAAATTTCAGCCACGTGCTAGGCAAACCATCAAGGCACATTTTCCGACAAATAAACATATAAATGAATCATTACTCTGTGATAGTTCCTTAGTACGTAGTAATTTTGAAAGAAATGGGAAAAAACGAAAAAATGGCAATCACAGGAAAATCGAACACATACTTATATATACGCCATATCTGGCTAAAAAAAAAATAGGCATGGGTAGCCAGATCATCTAGAAACACTTTCCAACACTATAAAAATATAAGTTTTGCGACACTACTTTCCAATTCCTTACGGTAACATGACTAAGCAAAAAAATGCAAAACAAATAAAAAGGGGCACTCGCGGAAAAATGCCCAACATTCTAATATACGGCATCTCAGATAAAAAAAAAGACATGCACGTGTTAGCCCAACCATCAAGGCACACTTTCTAACACATAAACATGAAAAAAAAATCAATAATATACGGCAATTCCTTACTACGTAGTAAATTTTTACAAATATTGAAAAAAAAACAGAAATTGGCAACGGCAGTTAAATACCCAATATACCAATAACTACGTCGTATCTGACAAAAACAAAATCACGCATGGGTAGCCAGATCATCTAGACACACTTTCCAACACTAAAAAAGCAAAAGTTTTACGACACTATTTGGCAATATCTTACGGAAAAATGACTTGGCAAAAAAATGAAAAAAAAATGAAAAAGGGGCACTCGCGGTAAAATGCCCGACATTCTAATATACGGCATCTCAGATAAAAAAAAAAGACATGCACGTGTTAGCCCAACCATCAAGGCACACTTTCTAACACATAAACATGAAAAAAAAAAAATGAATAATATACGGCAATTCCTTACTACGTAGTAATTTTTACAAATATTGAAAAAAAACAGAAATTGGTAACCGCAGTTAAATACCCAATATACCAATAACTACGTCGTATCTGACAAAAACAAAGTCACGCATGGGTAGCCAGATCATCTAGACACACTTTCCAACACTAAACAAGCAAAAGTTTTACGACACTATTTTGCAATATCTTACGGAAAAATGACTTGGCAAAAAAATGAAAAAAATGAAAAAGGGGCACTCTCGGTAAAATGGTCCTCGTGGTGATGAACGACATTTTAACTAAAAAAAAAAATCATGCACATGGTAGCCAAACAGTCCACCAAGACTTTCCACAACTGATAACCTATACAAGTTGCACCATTCTACGACAATTTCATAATACGTAATAACTTTGATAATTATGCAAATTACCTTAGAAGGGTAAACTCGGTCGCGCTCGACCCCGACGCGTCTCGGAAATCGGGGAAGGAGTACAGCTACAGCAATGCACATCTGGACACTACTAGAGCGTGTAGGGGAGACACCTCCTGCAGGTCGATCACCCACAAATTCCGTCACGGGGGTGAGTCACGTGAGAAAAACCTTTTTTTTTTTTACGCTCGGGGTCGCGAACGACCCATCGTACCTATCCAGGGTTAAAGAAACTCTGTTTCAGTATCGGCAGTATCCTAGGTGACAGGAGAGACTCAGTTCCCCAACCTAGAGATTGCCAATACAGTTAAGGGGATGGCGGCACTGCCGCCTCCTCTCAACAAGGGAGAAACAGAGTTCCAGTGCCGCCGTCATCCTAGGCAAAAGAAGAATACAATTCTTCAGCCTAGGGACTGCGAGCACAGGACTAGTCTTCTAGACCACAAGGAGAAGATGGTATCCTACCACTACTTCAAGTGCTGCAAGGGAGGCTAGCCTCCAATGTCGACAGCCTAGCCGGCAGGGGAATGATGGTATCCTACAACCTATTCACCCTGCTGGCAGGTCGCTGACACAAGACTAAATACTCTGAGATTCTGACTGAATCCCAAAACCTGCTGGTATATCACAACCTGCGGTTAAGGGAAGAGACAGAAAAACCCTAGGCTAGTCATGTCTGAATAAAATCAGGGCATGACCACTAGGGTTGTAGCCTGAAGCTACACTCAGAGAGAAGAGAGATTACCCCTAAATCTCCATGGAGACGTGTAATGTTTCATATAATTCTAGGAGGTATCAGTCTCCAATTGAATTGAAAAACAATACACGAAGGTAATCGGGGAAATATCAGAACGTATAATAAAAGGCCTAGGTTAGGTTACCTAGGCGAGTCGAGATCTTGGTTACCTAACTCACCGAAACTCTAACTATATGATCGACATGGAAAAGGAAATTATGCACATTATCAATATCTTTACAAGTATAAAATGCCTAGATAGCTATATATTTAAAATAATTAATTAATACTATTAAAAACTGGAAAGTCGTTCTGCTAACTAAATAACACATGCCTAACGAACGACATCACCCATGGCGCCTCTAGTAACAGGCCTAGCTCCTAGGCAAAATAAATTACTCTAATTTCACTGTGAAACAGGAGCTAAAATATACTCATTGTAAAGACTCGATATTCAACTTTCCAGAGGCGGAAGAAGATGGAGAAAGCATAATTATAATCCTTGCAAAACGATCGAAAAAGTTAGATCAACAGGAAATACCACCGAGCGAAATCGCTACAAAATAAGGAATGTCCGTCATACTGAACATGGCACTGTTGTCATACTCAATAGTAGTGCGAGAACGGGGGTAACCTTGATACGGCTTCCCTTCTATTCTGCCACACCCCCTTGAAGCGTAAACGCTATTAGGGGTGCAGATTGCTATGTGGCGTGTCAAGAATACGTCCTCTGATATTATGCGATATCCTTGAGAGAAAATTTAAGGATATTTGCGCCAGGAGTTAGAATTCTGGATACCTAAAGATAAAATTCTCTGGGAATAACACTGTAGTACATATGTCCCTTAGGAAGCTACTTTAAGGAACTTCCATCAGGACGACATGGCTTGAGCCCAAAAAAGTTTTTCCTCTTTCTGATCGAATATTTTTTTTTTTTTTTTTTTTTAAGGAATATGATGAATTTAGTGTGTTCTGGGAATTGATTACGGGGAGTTTATGTTTGAAATGTTTTTAGTGTTTTTTGTTTTTGTTAATAAATGTTATGCCATTAGAATTAGATGCATTTTAGTTTTGGTATTTTATTTCTTGAAAAGCTACAATATTAGCAGTGTTTTAAAAATGATAGTTTGTATTTAGATCTGCTTTGACGTATGGAAAAAACGCAAATGATGATAGTATTTGCATGTCAGTATAGTAAATTGGATCTTATACAACTTGACAGTGAGAACTTCATTAAATAGGAAACTAATCTTTTTATATCTATTTCTGCTAACAAATTTATGAACGATAGAAATTTTCGCACAAAAGGGAGAAACATATCAAACAATACACATATCCTTCCCGGAGCTAGGAAACCTTTACAGTAAATACATAGTATATGGAAGGTTAGATTTTACGGGAGCAAAATGGAAATATATTTCCTAATCGATAATTACCGGGAAACACAACTATACGACAGAAAGACATATAGAACAAAACAAAGAAGAATAGAATAAAGATTTCGAGGATATCTAGATCGAAAGGTATAACATCTTCTTGGCTGAGAGACGCTGTAAAGTATTTAGTTACAGTACTTGGTTACAGAGACGTTATCGTATGACGAAACTAATAAGAGACTCGCGCTCTCAGCCACAACATAAAAGAAATAAACAAGAATTTTTTGCCATTGATCGATGGCAAATCAAAAGTTACTAGACAACGCAATAAATCAAATTTGCAATGTAAACACGAGTACAGTTTTAACAAAGGATACATTAAATTGGAAAACTATCCAAAAATATAGAATTCAAAGAGGATCTTATAACAATTGTATCCCCTAAATACAGAAGCCAATGTTCATACCTTTAGTTTAAAGTATTTAACTAAAGGTTAAATATTCTAACTTCTTTTTAAACAAAATTAGCTTACTTGCAATGTCAGGAACTCGGCTTAGCTTGAAAGGGGATTGACAAAATAGAGTTAATTATAATACCAGTCACTGCTTTGGCGTATACGCAAACTGTAGTTGGTACAGATCAAAGAATAGTTACTTACAAATAGAACCTCTAAATATAAGAGATCAAAATATGTTTTTTCATACCATACAGTAATGTATATGTTGTCCTCACTAACATAGATCGAATCTATAGCTATTTCGGAAATCAGAAAATCAACGAGAACTCTTTTAAACTTTTAAGCAAAAATATACAAATATAATCGAATCATTCAAGTTTTATTAAATTTTCAAGAACTAGAAACCTGATATATATGCATAGGTTAGTGTCAATTAGCTGTACATTATTCTCTCAAAATCAATAATAATAATAATAATAATAATAATAATAATAATAATAATAATAATAAAATAATAAAAATAATAATAATAATAATAATAATAATAATGATAATAATAATAATAATAATAATAATAATAATAATAATAATAATAATAATAATAACAATAATGATAATGATAATAATAATTCTTATATTAGAGGTAAGGAAACAAAAAATTTTCTTGATTTCATTCCCCATTCGGGAACAGAAAGATTTCTTTTTTCTATTTCTATTAAACAAAATTCAAGCCAAGCTTAAACAAAATAAAACGATTTCTCTTGGCAAGCCTAAATAACTGTAATTCTTCACTACCCTTGGACTATTATAAATTGGAATGTGCTGGAAAAATGAGTCGTTTGAGATTTAAAAGCCTCTACTGAAAAAAATCTCAGCTACTGACAATATTCAACCAGAAAATAACCTTCTTAGTGTAATGATGAGTTTAAAATTACCAAGTTTCTTTGAAAAAAAAAAAGAAAAAAAAAAAAAAAAAAAAAAAAAAAAAAAAAAAAAAAACACTGACTTGCAGACTCTCAGCCAATTGCAGCAATCAAAGAAATAAAACTGACATATCTGCTTAGCTGGTGACAAAGCCACCTTCTTAAAAAAATACAAATAAGATCATGAAAAAACATTTTGAATAAGAAAACTTCATACCCCGGATATAAATTTTATTAAATGATCAATTTTAGTTCCAAAAATAACATCCACTTTCACTACGACCTCAGTAAGACTATAAGATTTTACCTTAAAGGGAAACTGAAAGAGCAAGGAATGATGAAAACTCGCTTTTTGGTGGAAATGATAGCTATGATAGAGCAGTCATCAGCCTCGCGACGCTATTGGATTTTATTCCAGTTTTGAGTAGCTGCTTGATCATTTATTCAAGTTCTTTGGGGGCCATCCCATATTGAATGATGGGTTTCCGAATTCATTTGCTATTTTGCCCACCTAACTTATCTTTGATCAGTCTTTCTACATTTACTTCTTGTCTTATGAAGCTATGACTTATGTCATTCAATCCTAAAGAGTTACATATTATTGTATTAAACCTTAAGAATTTATAAATAAAAAATTCAAATGACTAATTAAAAGTTTACCGATATAAATAAGTTTCTATCGTTCGCCATTAGAAAATGCTCTCTAAACCATTTTTTTTTTTATGCAAATCCTGTAGAATTATTGATAATCTTTTGAATCATGCAGTGTAGCTCTCTATGCGTGTCAGCCAGTGAGCACTAAGGTTAAAAGAAAAAATAAACAAAAAGAATTTTTGACGTTTGGATGTAAATGTTAAAATATGCTTAGGGATATTTTTTATCTATTAGTCTATTCTGACAGTTGTGACATTTTTTTTTTTTTTTTTTTTTTTTGCTTTACTGTAAACCTCGATGTTGGATAGCTGCCTTCTTTTAACTCATACAAAAACTCAGAAAAATAGGTAATTCGTATGTTGAGGGGAACTAAAGCAAATGTCAATAGTTTATTATAAGATTTGCAATAATCACTGTACCACCCGTGTGTCACACGAGCGTACATAGTAACGACATTTTCTTTAATGTATGTAATATCCTTTGTATCTTTGCTCTCCCCTCGCACTGACTGCAACTTGTTTAAACCTGTCTGATTACTTCATTGTCAACTGTTAACAGAACCGGTTACCGGTTTGACAAGAAATAGCATGTCTGTATTTTGTGACCTTCTTACCGGGACCTAGGGTATATATATATATTCAATGTGTCTATAATAAAGATACTCAGTTGCTTTCATCTTGCCTTTGAGTCACAACCTACTTTTGAGACGTGACATTGGTGACCCAGGAAGTCGACTTGCTCCTCCCACCTTTCCCCCCTCACTGTTACTATGGCAGACTCCATGGAAGTTGGCACCACCCCATTGAAACTTTCGTCATTCGCCAGCGGGGAGGCGTTTACTTGGTTTCAGCACGCAGAAGTCCAGTTGCGCATCAAGGGCGTGACTCACTCAACCACCAAAGCAGATTGTGTTCTCGCGGTGATACCCGAGGGCACCTTCCTGGAAATGTCCGACTGGCTTTGCGAACACGGAGACGCCCCAATAGCGTATGATGCCCTCAAAAGATACCTTCTGCAGCAGTACTCGCCGTCGCCAGCCGCTCGTATAGCATCAGCTCTCTTAACAACCGTTGGGGGACCAAAGGGCTTCGCTCCCCCTCAGGGAAATGACCAGTATCGCTCGCGTGCAACCTACCGCACACGGCTCTCCTCGTGAGGTGAACCTACTTTGAGCCCTTTAGGTACCCCATTCACCTGGACCTGTACGCGCTGCCATACCCGATGTCGATAGTTTACCAATAAAGGACTTGACAACCCAAAGCCAACGCCCTTATGGACAGCCACTTCACGACCTTCAAGACCTCCATCAACGCCTCCACTCCTGACAAAGAGGACACCTATTGAACGTCAACCGAAGCTTACGTGAATGCCGTAGGACACATACGCCTACCCCGTGACGTACCCACTACTCGCTCGCGCCCCAGCCAACGACTTCTACAGCCACTTACTGCTGCCTATCGGCCGCAGTTTTGCTACTACCACTCCAGACTTGGGGCTGCCACGAAGAAATGTGCCAAGGATTGTCAGTGGCCAAAAAACGTGTAAGTAGACCATCGCTCGTGGCGGTGGCCTTCCGTGTTTCTAATCTTTTCTTCTTATATGATGCAGGAACGGGTGTGCGATTTTTGGTTGACATGGGTGCTTGTCGTTCTCTTTTGCCAAGGGAACTCTTCAGGACATGACGTACTCTGTCTAAGTCCGCCTGATAGCTGTCAACGGATCTGCGATACTCACCTAGGGTTACGAGAACCTCACATTATCGTTTGGAAACGACAAATTTAATTGGGAGTTTCTCGTTGCTGACGTCACATTGCCATTCCTCGGTGCAGATTTTCTCTCTCATTTCCAGCTTCTGGTCGATGTCGCCCACCGACGATTGGTTAACGCAGACTCGTACTTGTCGACACTTCTTTAACCCATCCCCTCTAACCTTGCTCTCCTCATCAGCGCACTCACGGATGCCTACGCCCACCTCCTCACGTCATACCCGGAAGTTTTCTTTCCAGAACTTTGCCAAACGCCCATGGCTCCTAGCAAACAGTATTTATCACCATATCAAGACAACGGGACCCCGAGTCCTCGCCAAATTCAGACGTCTGGCACCGGATCGATTGGCAGCCGCCAAACAGACATACGCCAAAATGGAAGAAATGGGCCTTTGTCAAAAGGCCTCCAGTCCATGGTCGTCACCCTTACACATCGTCCTGAAGAAAGACGGCTACCTCCGTCCATGTTGTGATTACAGGTGCCTGAACATGCAAACAGAACCGGATCACTACCCCCTCCCATATATTGCCGACATAACCTCCTACCTGCACAAAGCCAAGGTTTTCTCAACGCTCGATCTCCTGCTCCTGAAGGGGTATTATCAGGTGCTTATGAACCCAGAAGACATCCACAAGACCGCCATCACCACTCCCTTCAGTACATAAACCTTCAATTACTCCTGTTCTGGCCTTTTAATGCTGAGGCCAGTTTTCAACTTCCCATGGATGGCATCTTAGGGGGCCTCCTCTTCTGTGTATGTTACGTGGATGACATACTTGTGTTCTTTTCCTCAAAAGAGGAACACCTCCGTCACCTGCGCATTGTGCTCGACCGCCTGCAACACAACGGCCTTGTAGTCTGGTACGACAAGTGTACCTACCGCGCCAAAGAAGTATCATTCTTAGGGGACCACATCACTCCTGAAGGTGTCCATCCCCTCCCTGAGAAGGTAGCAGCCGTTCAGAACTTCCCCACATCCTTAACGGTCAAAGCACTACAGAAATTCTTAGGCATGATCAACTATTATCACCGTTCTCTACCAGTCATTGCCGCCACTCTTGCTCCCCTCTACGCCTCCCTTAAGGGCAAGCCAAAAGACCTGAAATGGGGCCCCCTTCAAGAAGCGGCCTTCTGCAACGCATAGAATGCCCTATCAACCACTGCTGCTCTCACTTTTCCCATCCCACATGCTCCTCTCCTTCTCTCCACCGATGCCAGCGACGTCGCTATTGGCGCAGTACTCGAACAGGTGGTCAATGGCTCACCCCACCCATTGGCCTTCTTCAGCATTACACTGTCCAGGGCAGAATCGGGTTATTCTACCTTCGCTCACGAATTACTGGCGGTGCACTTATCTGTCCATAACTTTCGTCATTTCTTAGAAGGTACACCCTTCGTCATTCGCACAAACCACATGCCTCTGGTGCACACCTTCACTCGACAGTCTGACGCCTGGTCCGCCCGTCAACGCCGACATCTCTCTGCTGTGGCTGAATACAATTGCACCCTTCAACACGTCCCAGGGAAAATGAATCCCGTTGCCGATGCCATGTCAAGAAACACGTTGGCTGCCGTTCAACTAGGATAGGATTACAATGCCTTGGCTGAAGCCCAACGGCAGGATCAAGAGTATCAAGCATGTAGGACATCCTGCACATCCCTCCACTGGGAAGACGTACCCCTTGCGACTCCAACACCACCCTCCTCTATGACGTTAGTACTAGTAGACCGCAATTGTGGATTCCTGCTCCCATGC
Source organism: Palaemon carinicauda (assembly GCF_036898095.1). NCBI lineage: Eukaryota > Metazoa > Arthropoda > Malacostraca > Decapoda > Palaemonidae > Palaemon > Palaemon carinicauda. The sequence continues at coordinate 98,292,732 of NC_090728.1, forward strand.
GCCGACAGGTGTTTGATTTCATTCATGGCCTTTCACATCCCTCATGCTGTTTTACTGCACAGCTGCTGAAGACAAAGTTCATTTGGCACGGCATTACTAAGGATACTAATGATTGGGTCCATGCCTGTACTTCTTACCAAACTTCCAAAGTACATTCACACACATATTCAGGAGTGGGGACGTTTCCTAAACCTCAGCGTTGTCTTGCCCACATTCACGCCGACGTTATAGGCCCCCTACCCACATCACAAGGACATCGTTACCTGTTTACCGTCATCAACTGCTCCACTCATTGACCTGAAGCCATTCCTATGGAAACTGCAACGTCCACCTCATGTACATCTGTCTTACTCTCAGGATGGATAGCAAGATTTGGTATCCCTGAGCATATTACTTCTGACAGAGGTATCACTTTCACCTCTCAATTGTGGACATCATTAGCGAATCTCATGGGCATCACCCTACATCAGACAACTGCCTACAACCCCGCTGCCAACGGAATGGTTGAACGTTTTCAGCCCACTCTCAAAGCAGCTTTGATGTCCCGCTGCAAGGACTCCAACTGGTTTACCCAGCTTCCTTGAGTCCTACTGGGACTAAGGACCACTCCTAGAGATGCCCTGGACGTCTCGGTAGCTGAAATGTTGTATGGCGACCCGGTGGTCGTCCTTGCCGAATTTTTTCCTTCTGCAACCTCCTCTGATGATCTCCAGCGCATATATCACGTCGTGGGAAAATTTACTCCATGCCGCCAGACTTACAAGCCCCCAGCGAAGCATCACATCAGACAGACTTGCACTCGGCAACCCACATCTTCCGACGCAACAACACTAGCAAGCTACCGCTAACACCCTCTTATACAGGCCCTTGCCTTGTGATCCGACGCAATCCGAAAGCATTCCTACTAAACATTCGTGGTAAAGAAGACTGGGTCTCCATTGATCGTCTAAAACTTGCTTATCACCTGCCAGATGACCTGCCTACAGTTCGTCTCTCTAGATCAGGACGTCCTATTTAACATATACAGTATGTCATTTTCTTGGAGAGAGCCATGGACCACTCGTGTTTCACAAGAGCGTACATAGTAACGACATTTCTCTTTTTTGTATATATTATCCTTTGTATCTTTGCTCTCCCCTCGCACTGACTGCAACTTGTTTTAACCTGTCTGATTACTTCATTGTTAACTGTTAACAGAACCGGTTTCTGGTTTAACAAGAAATAGCATGTCTGTATTTTGTGACCTTCTTACTGGGACCTAGTGTATATATATACTCGATGTGTCGTAATAAAGTTACTCAGTTGCTTTCATCTCGCCTTTGAGTAACAACCTACTCTTGGCTCGTCACAACACATTTTCAGATTATCCAAAATAGTGACCAGTAACCTTACGCAAATATTTAATCATTTAATATCTATGTTAGCAATTGAACAGGTGAAAAGTGAGACAGGCAGACAGAGAGGAGAGAACTGCAACTTTCCGATATGTATATTATAGTTATCTTTTACCAAAAATAGAATTATAACACGACTTATAAGTAAGAATATGTTATAGAAAATATGACAAATGAAACTTGAACAGCTTTCGTGGAATTCGGTACTGAAAGAGAATTCTTTTTTTTTTCTTTTTTTTAATTATGATAGTTTAACATCTGATAACACTAACTAAGCCTTCTAGACCTTACACTCTCACTTAGATGGTTAGCTATTGTAACTATTCAGTGGTAGTTTGTCGACATATTAAGGGTAGATAAGATGCTTCAACTATGGCAATCATCTCTTCCAAGAGAAAGATCATCTTACGTAATAAAAGAAAAAAATCCCTAGTGTTGAATAATTCCACAGCCTCTGTATCATGGTCTTGCAGTGTCTTTGGATCGAGCTTTCATGTTTGTTGTAACACTTGAGCACACCTTTACGTCAATAATCTCCTATTATTGTTTTTTTTGGTGTATTGCAGAGGTTTTTTAGAGGCCCGTCGGTCATGACGCTAGCATATGCTCAAACCAGAGCGTGTGATAGCAAATCGGCCGTATGAAAGCTCACCCATGGCCGGCCGGATGAACTTTCGCCAGTACTAAAGTTGGCAGTACGGCCGTTGTACGTCAGGACTGAGGACGTAGCGTGTAATTGCTCACCATATGGTATGACATCAGTCTGAGTGGCTGAAGGACACTCGTGTTGACTATTTGCTTCTCTCATGTAAGTGCCCTTTTTTTCTAATAAAGGTGATACCTGACTTAAAGAGTTCCAAATATATGTCGTGATCCATTCGCATGTAGTTAAACCAGTCATCTCTTTCTAGTGGTAGTTCCTTCATTAAGTTAACATGAGAGTATTTTTGTCGTTTATGTAGCCATTGTTTGAACCAAATCTTCCTTTTTCTTGTTTTCACCTTCAAGTAGCACGCTAGAGCAATAGGAACGAGAATGTCGTCGAGATAAGACATGTCACTCCTCTACCACAAACAGTGCCATACTGACCCACTTACCTCCGGCCGTTCAAATACGTTTAATAGCTCTAGCCGTAAGCCAGAATTTTCCTATGGTGCCGTAGGCCAGGTTGGCCGTAGGAAACCGGATACGTGTAAAAGGGACTTTAGGTTTCATGTATAATCTTCATTTTCAAAATCATCTCTACTCTCCTTAATACTGTTATTTTATTTTATCTTTTTATGGTTTATTTCCATACGATTGTTTTTTTCGTATTGGAACCCTGAGCTTCATATAATTTTTTTTTATTAGTGTTGCAGCTATACCTACAATATTCTATATCATTTCTCTTCCTCTTGTTGTGTTAAAGTTTAAATAGTTTACATAAGAAATGTTTATTTTAATGTTTTACTGTTCTTAAAATATTTTGTTTTCCCTGGTTTCCTTTCCTCAATGGGCTATTTTCCCTGTTGGGGCCCCTGAGCTTATTGAATCCTGGTTTTCGAACTAGGGTTGTAGCTTAATGATAATAATAATAATAATAATAATAATAATAATAATAATAATAATAAAAATAATAATAATAATAATAATAATAATAATAATAATAATAATAATAATAACATCATATAATCTATAGTCCAAGTTGGAAAAACAGGATGCTATGAGCCTAATAGCTCCAATTAGGGAAAAATAGCCCAGCAAGGAAAGGAAATAAGGAAATAGATAAACTAGAAGAGGCGTAATGAACAATAAAATAATATATTTCAAGACCAGTAGTAAAATTAAAACACATCTTTTATGTATAAAAAGAGACTTACGTCGAACTGTTCAACAAAAACATTTGCTGGAAGTTTGAACTTTTGAAGTTAGGCTGATTTAACTACCTGATTATGATGATCATTCCACAACTGGGTCACAGCTGGAATAAAACTTCTAGAATACTGTGTAATATTGAGCTTCATGGTAGATAAGGCGTAACTATTAGAATTAAAAGCTTACCTAGCATACGAAAAGGATGGTACTGTCGGGAATTATCTGAATGCAAAGGATGGTCAGAATTATATAAAATCTCATGTGACATGCATAACAAACTAATTGAACGACGATGCTAAAGATTATTATATTGATCCGGATTAAGAATTTGAATACACTGTAAGTTACTGTCAAACAAATCAAGACGAGATGCAACAGCTGAAGACCTACAGGAAAACAGTACCCGAAACAAGGTAGAGTGAAAGAATTAAAACACTTATTGAGAATAAATTTATCATTGAAAACCTTTAAAGGCTTTTCAATTAACTAGATTTTATGTAATTAAAGAAGAGACAGACCTAATGTTTTTCTCCAAAGTAAATTTGCTGTCAAGAATCACACCTAAAATGTTAAAATTCATACAGAGTTAAAGAAACATTATTAATGCTGATATCCGGATGTTGAGAAACAACTGTCCTCATCCTACTCACAATCATACTGTGGCGGGATGTCACAGGAACAACCCCCACACCCTTGAATCACTCAAACTGACAAATGTCTCCTCATCACAAACTTTCCCCTTGCGTTATCATAAACTGGACCCTCACACAAAAAGGACATAAAAACAAAACATAACCTTAATACTATATTCCTTAAAACTAAGATAATTAACAAAACCCTTCCACAATCAAAAAAACCCTAACAAAACTTGAAACTAAAATAGACCACAACCAATATGTCATAAGTATATATATATCATGTTGACACCAAAACTGTCGTCCACAGAAAGCCATACTGTCCTTTACGGCAAACTACCACAACTCTGTGGGTAACACACTACACTGTGTGGCAATTTGCCACAACTGCCTCCCTGATTGGGGTAGTAGTTATCATCATCGTCATCATAATCATCATCATCATCAACAACAGCAATCAAAAGTTCATACAGTGCGGGTCATCACCAATTATATAATTCTGAGTAGTCGTATCAAGTTCCTTATTACAAGCCAGGTCGCAACAGTCAATTTCACATAAAAATTCTCTCCAAAGGAGGAATTACGGCTCAAAAAATAATCAAATACTTCTACGCAGGTAAAAAAATAAAAATTATAATCCAGCATTCACAAACACAACTGCCTCTAGCTGCAGTCAAATAAAAAAGCCATTCACCACTGTTTTAACCTAACTAAAAACATAAACAAACGATCTCATTTATACCAACAGTCTTTCTCACAACAAACAATCAATACACTAACTACCTCTCGCTCGCTGACACACACACACTCTCTCTCTCTCTCTCTCTCTCTCTCTCTCTCTCTCTCTCTCTCTCTCTCTCTGGATTTGGCAAACATCAAAAAATAAACAAAAATAAAACAAAAATCAATCCTCCACATTCCTACCCCCCTTACTTTGCCAAATCCGTCTCACACAACACTTACCTAATTTTTTCATAACCCAGTCGCAGTCGGGAACAGGACCTCTGCTTCGAGTAACTGGGCCTTCATATACTCTCTTATTCATTTCTTCCATATCGCTATCATTCAATATCCTATTCCGATTCTCATCTATACTCCTATCATCTATTATATCATGCACTATCCCATCTACCTCACTGTCATCTGGCCCTAAAATTTCACTTATTTTCGTCAACAATTCATCCATTTCATCAAAATTATTTTCTACTTTAGTAAATGAATCATTCATACTACTTATCATTCTCCTATCTTTCATTCTTGCATTCGTCATACTTTCTTTTACATCATCTAAGGAAAAACCACAAACACTATAGGTATCATTCATACTCGGTCATGATTAATCTCTATTAACACATTTATCTTTCATACTCACCTGTACAATTACACCCTTGTCATGCATATTGAGATTCCTACCTATACCTATAAATTTTCTTTGCACTTTCTCCTCACTTAAAACTTTCAAACGCCTCTTTTTCCTATATTCAACTAACACTAATTGTTTACTTTCTAGCCCTAACTTCTCATGCATACTAGTTCATACTTACTCATTTCCAACCAATTATTCATCCCATTCTCACGAACATTGATCCTATTCTTTCTACACACACAGGAGGACTCACCCAGTTGAACCCTCTGACTACCTAGTTTCTCGAACATCCTGGCTGGCTTAATACCTTGCTACTACAAACCCTAGTAATATGCCCATCTACACCACATACAGTACACCTAGCACGCTGTTCCCTACACATCCTTGCATAATGTCCATTCTGACCACAATTGCTGCAAATCACATTCATACGGTTACTACGACATCCACTCGCTATGTGCCCAGTCATACCTCATCGATAACACTTAACCACTTTCTCTTTCTTACACTCACTAATACGATACCCTGTCTCTCCACACCCGAAACATGCTCCTAACGCCCATCTACAGTCATTCTTTTTATGCCCTACTTTCCCACACCTATAACACTTCACTTCACGGACACAGTTACCTGACCTACCTCGCTGCGCACTAGCACTCCCATCTCTCCAAACCTGATTCCCTTGCCTAAACCCTTCATTTGCCCTTAGAGGTAATCCTACATTACTTGCCCTAACACTCCTATCTTCTACACTATCAGCTACCCTCATCAGTCCTCTCATAACCGCATCTCTAAAACTAACAAATTCTGGCATGCTTTCCTCCATTACAGTTCTTACACTCACAGATTTACTTTCTTTCATACACCTATCCAACTCGTAATCCTCAACTATCTCTAAAATATCATCCTATGTCAACCTTTCTTTCGTCCACCTCATCTTCTCCTTACGTTTCAAATTGATAAACTCAGCAAGATTCTCAGGTAGAGTTGCCAAAAACTTCTTCATTAATTCCTTATTCTCATTTATGCCTTCATCCCCATAATTCTTCCTAGCTAAAGTTTCCAACCTACATACATACATTGATATTGCTTTTCCTACATTCATCCGTGCTTCACCAAAATCATTCTTACGCTTATACCTAACACTCCCTTTCATACGTTTTACCTGTTCAATTATTTTCTTTTTTACACTTTCATAATCAACATCCCCTGCACTCATTATCACACCATACATCATCAACAAATACCCTGTCAAATATTCTCCTAACTCCCTACCCAAAATTATCTTACTATCACCATACTTAGCCTGACAGAACCTTTCATACTCCATAAAAAAGTCATACACATCCCTACGGCTATGTTCATTAAACCTGTCACACTTAGGTACATCTCTCATAACTACTGTCTTACAAACGTCAACTTCATTTTCACTCGATCTTCACTGCCTAATCCGTTCTCGTTTCCTTCTTCCTCATTTGAATACAATGAATCTAATTCAACACTTAAATTCCTATCCTTAACCATTCCCTTCTTACCCTTTTTCTTACTTACCACTTTCACCCATTCATGATCATCCTCACTCTCATCCTGATCTTTCTTCTTTTCCCTTTTCATATTACGTATTCCTTTCTTCTCATTCTTCCTATCACATTTCTGTTGATCCTTACTATGACTAATTCCCTTACCTTCAATCTCACTATCTCTCCCTTCCCAATTATCACTTACCTTAGCCTTCTCTTCCACTATCACCCCTTTACCCTAAGCGGAAACCACTCCTCCGACTGCACCTTCACCCATGAACGTTTTCATCGTCCCCATTACTTGCCCCATCATAGCTTCCATTCGTTTCTCCATTCGTTCCTCATTCTCTTGCATCCTCATCTCAAAACCTTCTTCCACTCTCTCTATAGTTCCCTTTAGAGTTTTCAGTTCTTTCGCATCTCCTCATTCTCACAACTCAGCCTCTTATTCTCGTGCAACAATTTCTCCTCACGCTCCTTACTCAGCTGTAATTCCTCCCTTAATAACTTGTTCTGCTCTTCCATTTTCAGTGTTAACTTTAATTTCTTATCCTAATTCAATTCAGTCCTTCGTCCAAGAGTCCAGGTTCTTTTCCCACCTAGACAGTCCCTGTTCGGGCACTAAAATAATGTGGCGGGATGTCACAAGAACAACCCCCACACCCTTGAATCACTCAAACTGACAAATATCTTCTCATCGCAAACCGTCCCCTTGCGTTATCATAAACTGGACTCTTACACAAAAAGGACATAAAAACAAAACATAACCTTACTACTATATTCCTTAAAACTAAAATAATTAACAAAACTCTTCTACAATCAAATGAACCCTAAGAAAACTTAAAACTAAAATAGACCACAACCAATATGTCATAGTATATATATATTATGTTGTCACCAAAACTGTCGTCCACAGAAAGCCAAACTGTCCTTTACGGCAAACTACCACAGCTCTGTGGTTAACACACTACACTGTGTGGCAATTTGCCACAACTGCCTCCCTGATTGGGGTAGTAGTTATCATCATCGTCATCATAATCATCATCATCATCAACAACAGCGATCGAAAGTTCATACAGTGCGGGTCATCACCAATTATATAATTCTGAGTAGTCGTATCAAGTTCCTTATTACAAGCCAGGTCGTCAACAGTCAATTTCACATAAAAATTCTCTCCAAAGGAGGAATTACGGCTCAAAAAATAATCAAATACTTCTACGCAGGTAAAAGAATAAAAATTATAATCAAGCATTCGAAAACACAACTGCCTCTAGCTGCATTCAAATCAAAAGGCCATTCACCCAAGACATTCACCACTGTCGTAACCTAACTAAAAACATAAACAAACAAACTCATTTATACCAACAGTCTTTCTCACAAAAAACAATCAGTATACTGATTACCTCTCGCTCACTGATACACACTCTCTCTCTCTCTCTCTCTCTCTCTCTCTCTCTCTCTCTCTCTCTCTCTTCTCTCTCTCTCTCTCTCTCTCTCTCTCTCTGGATTTGGCAAACAACAAAAAATAAATGAAAATAAAACAAAAATATTCTTCCACAATACATGGAGTTTGGTTAGGATTCAACTGCATGCCCCATAATTTGCACCATGCACTAATTTCCACGAGATTGATGGAATTGATGCAAAGAGTATAGCATCATCTACATATGAAACGAGCTTATTTTCTAGGTCAATTCACATGTCATGCTCATATAGTATGAAAAGTAATAGTTATGAACACTACCCTCAGGAGCACTAGATATATACTCACTATGGTACCCATCAACAACCACTCTATTACCCGCCCAGTCCCAACTGTTTGAGTTTACAAACAAGGGTCTCATGATTAACACGGTCAAAGGTAAGACTAAAGGCAAAGCCAATCCTATGAATTTCTTAACCATAATCAAGGAAATTCTGTACAGCAGTAGAGATTGTAATGAGGGCATCACATGCTCCAAGGACTTTACGAAAGATAAATTGTAAACTATTGAACGGATGATTACCCTCAGTAATCTTTTTCAGATATTTTGCCAAAAGACTTTCAAAAACTTTAGATAATATGGGAGTATTAGAAATTGGGCGGTAATCAGCTGGACTTGGGAGTGACATTACCAATTCTTCAACAAGTGCCCAAAGAACCTCTTCTTATTAACTTGTGGAAAATAACAGATAACTTTGGAGCTAACTAATCTGCAGTCGTTATAAAAAAACAAAGGAAAAATATCATTTGGGTCTACACCTCCATAAGTATCAGGGTCTATCAAGAGAGCTTTAATTTCATGAGATCAAAAAGCTAAATTAGTTAGTTAGCCTCGGGAAAACAATGAATAACAGAGCCATCTGGTTTAAGTAAAAGAGGAACTCTTATGTCTACGCCAAAGAGTGAAGATTTAATGGTAGCCTACCACTTATATTCCTGGGTTATACCAGAAAGTGTTTCTTTCATGGCTAAATTGTATTCCTTTTCTGTTGGATCATAAACTCTCTGAGCAAAAGTTCTAAGCTGAGTATAGTTATTCAAAGTCAAATTAGATCAGTTACCCGTCCAAAGATGATAGGTATCCTGCTTCTCCAAATAAGCATGTCTGCAATCATCATTGAGCCATGGTTTGTCTTTCACTTGGTACCTTACCATATAAGAAGGGATACATCTATCAATTATGGTGACCAAATTCTCATTCAAAGGAACAACAGGCTCAAAACGATTATACAATTGGGAACAATTCAAGCTTAAAAGATCACTCAAAATGTCATCCCAGTCTGCTTGAGATTTTATATAAATTCTACATGGGTTTGGCACATCAGGGACAGGCTGCTCAGTCTTCACTACTAATAGAATTAAGGCATGATCAGATGTCCCAACTGGAGAACAAACCTTACCTTTTTTAACGCCAGGTGTGTCGGTTTATAAGAGGTCCAAACTGTTACAAGACCTGTAAGTAGCTTCACTTATAATTTTTTTAACAGTCTGATTCATAGGCAAAGTCCAAAGTTATTGCGATCAGTAGGGGAAACAGAATTTAACTCTGTGCGATCTATATAGAAAACAGACAGAAAAGGGCAATATATAATGTACTGCAAGGCTTGCAAACGAAGGTCAAAAATAATTATGACTCCCCCTTACAAAGTTCTTAAAAATTACTGTTTGTGGTATAATAAGAGTTCCAGTTATGAAGCTGGATTGCATCTTGTTTTGGTATGCTAAAAAATAGGAAAAATAGAAAATAAAAAAGAACCAGTAAAGCTAGTTTGAAAATAAAATATCTATATTTTTCTATAAACATTCTTTAAACAGAAATTCATAACATCATACACCTTGCAAGATTACGAACAAAGGCCTTTCTAATGATATATGGTTTAATGACATTAAGACCAGTTGTCGTGTGGTAGAGCGCTAAAAAATCAAGTCTCAACACTAAGGAGAGAGAGAGAGAGAGAGAGAGAGAGAGAGAGAGAGAGAGAGAGAGAGAGAGAGAGAGAGAGAGAGAGAGAGAGAATGTTTCTTCGTGTACATGTTTTGTAAAGCTATTCACTACTAGAATAATAACTTTATAAAACTACATGAGTAAATACATTCTGTGTAATCGAATCAATTAGTTCTATTGTGACACAAAATTCTCTTTTCTATACACGAGTACACCAATTTAAATTATGTAGCTCATATGCTTCGTATACTGCTGCCTTCCATCAGGCAACCATCTCGTGATGTTACCTTTAATTTTCTTTGTTATGACGTGTTGAAGTAATTCATGTTGCATATGTACGTCATCAGAAAGAGCTTGGAATCAACATGACGAATTTATATAAAGTCTGAATCAGCCTTAGTTTATAGGAGGACTTTAGATTCAATTGTAACAAGAAAGCTGTATCGAATTTTGCGCAAATGTAGCTTCATATTTTTATATTGTTTGTGTTTTGCATAGATGTTAAAGCAAATATGTTTCTCCTTTGTCCAAAAGCTGTTAAAAGGATGATTAATTTCACCTACGAGCTATCCCAGAGTTCAGGATTTGCTATGAAAAGCAATTTGACCATAGAAATTGATGCTAAATTTCCACTGAGAAATTATTTCTTTATTCTTTGGTAAATATTGAAGATGAAAGGAGGCAAACGTGTTTCCCGCAGTTTGTTCTATATATGAATACCTGTAGAACTTTTAAAATAAAATGACTTTGAGCTTTATTAACAACTTTGCTGCGATGACACCTTAACACATAAAAGTATTATAGCACTAATATATATAAAAAAAAAAAGAAGACAAATGCTAAAAATCACAATGCAATCCGGAATCATACGTGAGTCTTGAAGAAAATATAAATTTGGAATTTGTCCATCTAAATAGTTCATACAGCTCATTAGGCAATGTGTGCTTTCAAGTGCAGGTGTTTTGTAAACAATAATTGATATTTCTTTATTATTTTTCAGTACTTTGTCCTAATATTAAGTTCACCGCAATTCTTTGCCATAGTTTTCCCTTTACAATAAAAGGTAATTACTATTTTTTTCACTAATTCAGTCTTCGATTTTAAGAAATACAAAGGAAAATGTGACTGTCAACGTTCATCATTTTACGTTGAATTATGACTACGTATTATACAAAGAAAACTTTGAATACTTATATTTCGTTTTAACATTTACTAGGCATCTGTTTTAATAAAATCTTGTCGTTCTAAACCTGAAAAAGAAAAAGATAAGACTTGGAATTACATGCACATTTACTTCTACCAGGGTGATTACAGTAGTTTGGAGTTTCTAATTCCATGAAGCATATACATTGAACTAACCGAACGAGGGTTCAACAGTTTGATTTGTTTATACTGAGATGTGGAATAAATGAATTTGATTGAACTCATGTTTCGATCAACAGTTATTCAAGAAACGAGTCAAATGTTTAATGTCATAACACCATACAATAAGTACAATAAGAGAATAAAAACATTCCTTTATCAAAGCATGTTTAAATAAAACTTAAAAGACGTTCTGAATATTATCATTATTAATATCAATACTGGCATCCATTATCATTTCAAAGAAAAACGGAAGCGACAAATTGAAAGTTGCCGGCTCGCATAGATGCGTCCATACAGCGACGACGGCAAAATGCTAAAACTTCGATAAAAGTTTAATAAGAAAAATGTATAGGAAGCACGATGGCTTCACCGTCAGATTTTCAATTTCCTTTTTGGCAACTTTTAACAATCTTTTGCAATTCCGGGGAAACTGACTTTTTTCGAAAGTTTTCCGATACAGTTACAATATCGAATGGCTTCGCATTATGTTTTTATATCAATACTGCATATTTTTAACGTGTTCGTTTAGAGTGAGCCTCATTTATGTAAACGTCTACGTAGATAAAAATACAAACACGCTCACTAAATTGTCGATAACTTCCTTAACAAGGATCCTCAGCAGTACGCCAAACTCCCTCTAGAAAACACTACACTTTTTACTTGTGCATTGCCTATACTCTTGTGCCTTCCTGATGTTAAGAATGACAATCACAATACCTCTTTTACTCCATCTACCCATCGCCTACTATGAATTTTCCCGCCTCTTTCTCCTCTCTCTTGGCCTTCTTCTCCCCCCTTCTTTCTTTTAATTAAACATCCTTTTCCATCAAAGGATAGTCCTTCATTCTTTCCATGTGATCAAATAATATCAAAGCAATGTGATCCATTCTTTCACCAATTTTATTACTTTCATGTATCTCCACATTTCTACTCTTTTACACCACATATACTACAAATCAATACTATTTACTGTTTCATTTTTTCTTTCATAAGCACATTATCCTTAACAATAATCCTCATTCTTTTCTTATACTATCATCCCTATCCATTTTAGATTATAATCTTTCCACGGAAGCAGATTTGTTCGTAGGAGAAGGGGGATACTTTTTAAACATAAGCTATGAATGCTGCTGCTAGTTCATCATATGCTATATTTATTTGATCCAGTTCACAATCCATTTGATTTAAAACTTATTTTGTAAATTCTCATTCAATAATTTCTAGTTTTTTCCTACTTAGCAAACCAAAAAGGAATAAGAATTGACTTTATCCAGGCCATATGATTTTGTAACCTCTTAGGAATAGTATAACCAGGATTCCCTCTTTAATGTTATTAAAGCTATAAAATCCCTTGTGTAAGTGTGAAAAGGCATTATTTAACGCAAAATTCTACTTCTCTCATTTCTGAAATCAAGAGATTAAAACCCTTTTTTTTTTTTTTTTTTTTTTTTTTTTTTACATACGCAATTGTGCGCTGTCAAAAATAAAAACTTGTTACTGGTAATGTCACTTTTGTCTGTGAGAGTGATTACTTTTCAGCAAACATATTCAAGAAACTAGAAATAACATTTACATATGCAAATAGTTTCTCAAGATAGTATAGGTGATTGACAAGTTTGAGAGCTAAAGTAAAAGGATACGACTTTAAACGCTCTCCTTTTAATTCACATAGTCCAACTATTCGAATGCTCTCTTAAGAATTTGAAGTCAATGTTTTTTTTATTATGATTACGAAAATTTAACCTTTGCTGGTCAGCAGTTGTTTGAAAACTTGATAAAATCATTCAATACAATATCAATTAATATTCATCGCATTCAGATGAGGCCGGAAAGTATTACCGCCAAAAATAATTGAGAAAAACTATATAAAGATCGTTGATTGCTGGCTAACATAGTCTTGCGTTGCCACAAAGCTGGGTATTTCCGAGGTAGGCTATTCGTTGGATCGCAAAACTTTTTTTACCTGATCTAAAATGATTTGGGCACAAAAAGTCAACGAACAATCGCATACATTGCTATCTGTTATTCTGACCACCAATGATATCTTCAGTAATTTTTTTTTCTTTTTGATGCGGACAAACACATTGGTTAAAGGTTACAAATACACGACAATACTCTGCTTTCCATATCAATGTTGCACCTTAATGTTATCCCACAACGTAGCATCTAATGTTGGGGTCACACATTGGGATATGCCTTGCGATCAGAGGAGATATGAAATAATCCCGAAAAAATGAATATCACAGGCCCTTTCAGGTGATATTCTAGCCCATATTTTTCGAAACGTAGGACACTCTGGCATAGCCGACTGATAATGCGGAGTAGGCGACCAGGGCAGATGTACACCGCAGACACAGAGCAATAAGGTGATGCATCCCCATGCATGCACCGTGTATATGGGATCGCATCACAGCGGGCAAGTTGTAGTTTCTCAATTGGTCCAACACATTGCGGTAATGATCTTTATGTATGCGATATACATGCGATATGGATGGCAGCATGCGTGATCCATGGAACTTCCATATATAAAAAGTTGTCCACTACTCCACTCAAGCATATTATATCATAAAAACAAAAGTTTGTTTCGGCCTAAATGTTATATTTCATTTGTTACGATGTTCTGGCTTTGTATTTTATTTCGAATTTGACAAAATATTCTCTCTCTCTCTCTCTCTCTCTCTCTCTCTCTCTCTCTCTCTCTCTCTCTCTCTCTCTCTCTCTCTCTCTCTCTCAAATCATAACTGTATAAGAGTATTTGACCAACTGCATTTCTTATTATATTCTATGACGTCGATTTACTTCAATGAGTTCTCTCTCTCTCTCTCTCTCTCTCTCTCTCTCTCTCTCTCTCTCTCTCTCTCTCTCTCTCTCTCTCTCTCACTTTATATACCAGTGCTGAACGCATGCACAGTAATGCATGTTGCCAAATCTCCCATAGGGAGGTATTCTGCTTATATAGTTTTGAAAGGCGATTAGGTTAGCAATACCGGCGGAACAAAACACAAGTAATGCGATGCATTATCTCCTTGCATGCATTGTATCGCAGGTGCCCGAAAAAAAAAGCAGGTTTCATTCTGCGCCCAGTGTTGCATCGGAGAGTGGCAACCCGAGATGTATGGCACATGTGGCGACTTTCGTCTCGGCCTGTGAGCTTTGGTGCGAAACACACCTGTGTCGAATGGGGATATATGGCAATATGCTCATAATTTAGCTAAAATCCACAGGTCAATGCAACACTAACGCTCAAGTGTACCCCAGCATAACTTTTCGAACATACGCTCTACCTTCCTGATTCTTCCCACACAAAGTGATGTGTGCTTCTTATATTACAAAAAGAAAAAAGCTGTCGACAAAAAGGGATGTGGATCTAAGCATGTAAACTTGTCAGGGGACTCTTAAGATATAACTATATGAATTTTTCAGACAATCTTTCTAACTCAGGCCAGGGGTTTACCAATAACTTCTCCTTGTCTTATACTTTTTAATTTGAATAAATTCTTTAAACTATGCATTCATTCAATAACGGTTATGAGTTCCTTCAATTACGTTGTCGACGCAGATATACCGCACGTGTTTCATACAAGCATACATTGTAACAGCTTTCCTTTTTTATCGTATCACTCGCTCTTCCTGCAATGTTAATAAACCAGCCTGTGTGAGACTGGTACCTCATGTTCAATTTTGTTTGAATTTTTTTGACGTTCTTGCTCGGGAGTCGTGGTATTTAAGCACAATGTCTGTGTAATAAAGTTTAGTTGCATTCACCTCGCTTTTCAATTACAACCTAATGGGTCACTTTCACATTGTTGACCACAGGAGGTAGGGCTGGCTCCATCCCACCTTCCCCCTCACTGCTGTGTCTAACTGTTATAATGCCGGCCCCTGAGGACTGTTTCTCAGAAATCTCTGATTGGCTTTGCGAGTAAGGGGACACCCCAATAGCGTACAACACCCTCAAAACATACCTCCTGGAGCAGGACTCGCACATCGCCAGCAGCTCGTACAGCCAAGCTTTTTCAACTCTCTCAACAACTGTTATGGGACTAAAAGGGTCTGCTCGCCTTCAGGAAAATGACCAGTATCACTCGCCTGACCTGCCGCAGAAGGCTGTCCTCAAGAATTCAATCTACTCCGCGCCCTTTGGATATGACGCTCACCCAAACTAATACGTGCTGCCATACTCGATGTTGATATTTTGTCCATGAAGGACCTGATGACCTAAGCCAATGCCCTTATGAACAGCAACTTCATTACCTTCAAGGCCTCCATTAATGCCCACTCATGACAAAGAGGACAACTATTCAACATCGACCGAAGCTGACATGATGTGCCGGAGCGACGACAAAGCCACCCACCACCAACCACTCACTCACGCCCCAACCAATAACCTCTACTGCCAATTACTGATGCCCTTCGGCCACAGCTATGTTATTGCTACTTCAAATTCGAGGCTGCTGCGAAGAAATGTGTAAACGGTGTCATTGGCCAAGAAACGTGTAAGTAGGACATCGCTTTTGGCGGTGGCCTCCCTTGTCATTAATCTTTTCTTTTTACATGATGCAGGTACGGGCGTGCAATTTTTGGTGCTTGCTGTTTTCTTCTGCCACAGCCACTCTCTATGACACGACGTAGTCTGCCTAAGTCTGCCTACGCCTGCCTGGTAGCTACAATAGCCACCCAAAGTTACGAGAACCTCACATTATCGTTTGGAAGCACCAAATATCATTGGAAGTTTCTCCTTTTCGACATCACATTGCCAATCCTTAGTGCGGATTTCGTCTCAAATTTCCACCTCCTGGTTGATGCTGCTCACAGACGCTTAGTCATCACAGACCTTTACTCGTTGACACCTCTTTAACCCACCACCTCCGACCTTGTTCTCCAGATCTGGAAGTCTTCTGTCCAGAACTTCGTCAAACGCACACAGTTCCATCAAACATGGTATTCATTACCATATCCAGACAACTGGGCCTCAGTGTTCCCCAGATTCAGTCACCTGACACCGAATAGTTTGGCAGCCGTTGAACAACCACTAGCCAAAACGGGAGACATGGGTCATTGACTAAAGGCCTCAAGCCCATGGTCATCATCCTTACACAACGTCCTGAAGAAAGAAGACTTCCTGTGTCTGTTTGGGGATTACAGGTGCCTGAACATGCAACAAAACAGATGAAGGGGTATTATCAGGTGCCCATGAACCCAAAAGACATCCTGAAGACTGCCATCACCATCCCCTTCGGTACATATACTTTCAATTACTTCTTTTTTGGCCACTTTTCAATGACTTGTGGATGGCATCTTAGGGGACCTCCCTATCGGTGCATGTTACATGGACGACATACTTGTGTTCTCTTCCTCTAAAGAGGAACACATACACATTGTTCTCGACCACCTACAACAAAACGGCTTTGTGGTCGGGTATGATAAGTGTACCTTTAGTGCTAACTAAGTATCATTCATAGGGCCCTGCATTACTCCTGAAGGAGTCCACCCCTTCTCTGCAAACGTAACAGCTGTTCAGAACTTCCCCACGCCCTCGACCATCAAAGCACTGTAAGAATTCTTGAGCATGATCAACTATTATCAACGTTTCCTGCCAGCCATCGCTGCCACTCTTGGCCCCCTCTACACCTCCCTCAAGGGCAAGCCAAAAGTCCTGAAGACGGGTCCCTCTAAAGAAACGGTCTTCTGCAATGCAAAGAATGCCCTATCAACCGCTGCTGCTCTCCCTTTTCCTATGCCACATACCACTCTCCTTCTCTCCATCGATGCCAGCAATGTCGCTATTGGTGCAATACATGAGCATTTGGTCAACGACTCACCCTGCCCATTGGCCCTCTTCAATAGAAAACTGTCCCAGGCAAAATCGGGCTACTCTACCTTTGACCGTAAATTGTTGTTAATGGATTTGGCTGTCCGTCACTTCCCCTACTTTTTAGAAAGTACGCCCTTCGTCACTTACATGGACCACAGGCCTATGGTGCACGCCTTCACTCGACAGTCTAATGCCGACATCCCTCTGCCGTGGCTGAATATAATTGCACCCTTCAACACGTCCCCGGGAAAATGAATACTGTTGCCACCGCCGTATCAAGAAACACATTGACCAACATTTAACTGAGATTAGATTACAACACCTTGGCAAAAGCCTAGCAAAAAGATTCAGAGTACCAATTCAGGAGTTTGATTTCATTCATTTCCTTTCACATACATTGCGGTGATCTACTACACAGCAACTGAAGACGAAGTTCATATAGCATGGAATTATTAAGGATGCTAAGGAGTAGATCTACGCACACATTTCATGCCAAACCTCATAAGTACATTGACACACAGATTAAGAAGTGGGCACCTTTCCTCAACTTCAGCACTGTTTTGCCTACATTCATGTCGAAGTAGTAGGTCTCCTACCCACGTTATAAGGACATTGTTACCTGTTTACTATCATTGACCGCTCCAGTCATTAGTCTGAAGCCATTCCCATGGAAACTGCAACACCCACCTTATGTACATCTGCCTTACTCTCAGGGTGAATAGTAAGATTCAGTATCCCTGAGCATATTACTTCTGATAGGGGCACCACTTTCACCTCTACATTGTGGACATCATTAGTGAATCTCTTAACCACCACCATACATCAGACAAACACCTACAACCCTGCTACCAACGGATGGTTGAACGCTTTCATCACATACTCAAAGCAGCTTTGATATCCTACTGCAATGACTCCAACTGGTTTACTCTGCTTCCCTGGGTCCTCCTGTGACAGAGAACCACTCTAAAGACGCAATTAAGAACCACTCATAAAGACGCTCTGGATGTCTCGGGAGCTGAAATGGTCTATGGCAACCCATTTGTCGTTCCTGGCCTAATTTTTTCCCGTTTACTACCTCCTCCTATAATCTCCAGTGTCTACATCATGTTGTGGAAAAATTTATTCCTTGCTGCAAGACTTACTAGTCCCAAGCGAAGCAACAATTACTGACAGATCAGCACTCAGCAACGCATGTTTTCCTCTGCAATGACACTAGCAAGCCTCCGTTAATGCCCGCTTACACAGGCCCTTTCCTCGTGATCTGTCGTACTCCAAAGGCTTTCTTAATTAACGTTAATGGCAAAGAAGACTGGATCTCTATTGATCGCCTAAAACCTGTATATCTTCTAACAGATGATCAGTCTACAGGGCACCCTATTTCCTATGTATATTTTTTTTAGGGGCGAACCATGTACCGCACTTGTTTCATACATGCTCATACGCTGTAACGGTTTTGCTTTTTTATCTCATCACTCTTTCTTCCCTGCATTGTTAATAAACCAACCTGTGTAAGCCTGCTAGCTCCTGTTTGATTTAGTTCGAATTTTTTGGACGTTAAATAGAGTTTAGTTACATTCACCTCAACTCTCAGTTACAGCCTAACGACGCATTCGCACACAGATAATTCTCTTCAATAAGAGGTTTGGAATATTTTCAAGGCTGAAAATAATATTCTGCCATACTGTACATTACTAATGTTCTAAAATATAAATGCTTCTACATTTCTTCCTCAAATTTTTTTTTAATAGAAAAATATCACTTGCTACGGTTATATTTGAAGTTGATGGGCTTTGATCAATAATAGATATAATTTCAGTTGTGAATACTGAAAAGTGTATTCGTTTTCGCAATAGTGCTGCAACACAGAAAGTTAAACAATTCTTGTTGTAGAAAGCTAGGTAACACAATTGTTTGCTGAATAATGATGTAATTGTAAATTCACAAGTGCATATGGTACATTCATAGAAATATAACCATACGGAAAGTAGCAAGTTATGTTTTTCACCTATCTTTTATTTAATAAAGATTTTTTTGGTTCGAAAATATGCAATGATTCTTATTCCGGCCATTCTTCCAAAAACTAAAAATGCAAATAACTGCAAAATTTGCTCTCCATCAGTACCAATATATAGTCACCAATGTTTGCCTGGGTAGTCTTGAATCGTTATCTGTTTTTCTGTCATATGTACCTGATCGTTACCCTAACTCTACTATATAGGTGACGTATGGCGAGCATTATCTTGTCTACAATTTTTATACATATAACCTAGAATCATAATGATAAAGGATTATTTCTAAGGCACTCCGTTATGAGATTTATCCCTTCATTGCTTTTATAAAAGTTTTTTTCAAAATAGAATTTCTAAGGTTCATCCAAATAAAGATGAATTCACCAAGTTCAATCTGCATAAGCTGATAGTCCATTGTCTATCTGAAACGAATAAAATCCAGACCTCTGCTCTTCGGTGGAAAAGCATACAATGTAGCCGTTTAAATGAATAAATGAATTTACAGGCAAAACTGTTTCTCTTTAAATATTGATATTCATAAGAATATGAAGGTGAATCGACACACACCGTAAATTAAATTCCATAAATATTGTACACCTTTATCTACATGGAATTACTTGAATTACGACTTTTTAAATATACTGGAAATGCTGCTTACGCGTAAACAAAAATATATATTTTAATCCTACCCATCGCAGATCATCTGACATTTATGATTTCTCCCTCCGTCACTGGGATAAAAAAAGTCCGATGTATCTTCTAGTACGATACCTTAACAAGCTTGGGTCAGTTCGACAATCACTGACGAAAATTATTTTATAATTTTCTGAAACATTCAAGCTTTTTTATGACATTGAAATTCGCTTGATAGTGAAGAAATGAGTGTTAGTTAATCTCCCTTCAGTCCCCATATAGTTCTGAAATTACTGAAATGTCCCAAGCCTCCCCCCCCCCCCTCTATCTCTCTCTCTCTCTCCCTTCCTTATATATCATACCTTTAACCTAACTTAACTTAACTTTATAGGACTTGAATAAAGGTGTGGTGCAATAAGGATATTCCATTATTTGTTTCTTTTTCTGTGCAGTAATTTCTTTTTGAATAAAATAGAATAAGAAGAAAACAAGGAACGTCGTCCTTCAACTTTCATAGATATCCAATAAAGCTTTTGAGTTCAAAGTTTTCAGTTGTTCATTAAATTCTGTAATTGAGCAAATTAGATTCCAATGATTTCTACTGTAGAACATGTAACTTTTATATAAATAAAAAATCAACAGTAAATAATATTGTTAATATCATACAAGCGTTTTATTAAACGCTCAAAATTACTTCAGATATAAATACGATTGGCAGCATATGTATAAAGCCCCTTCGTAATACACAGAAATCAAATTGATTACACAGTAAACTGGAAAATAACTGTTTCAGTCAGAGAGTAATCTCTCAATGAAAGTTGAATTGTATTTAAGTAAGATTTCATCATCAGATACTCTCGATAGCCTGGCTTCGAACTTTCAGATTCGGATCAGCTGAAAATGACCTGACGTTACAAGGACGAAGTAGTGGTCGAGGATCCATAAGCCTGTTTAATTGTTCCCGATTTCATTCTATCGCTTGAAGATATCTGAAAGCCTGATCAATGGTAGATCTCTTTATCAAGCTTCGGGGCTTAATGGGAATTCTTTAATCTCTCTCTCTCTCTCTCTCTCTCTCTCTCTCTCTCTCTCTCTCTCTCTCTCTCTCTCTGTGTGTGTGTGTGTATGTGCGTGTGTGTTTGTGTACCTCTCTGTGAAAATTATCTGAATCCCAGTGAATGAGCTTATCAATTTTGTCCTATATCTTTGCAGCAATACTTTCTACTAAAATCCAAGGTAATTTGCGTATTTTGGTTATTTAAATTCATAAAACATATTGATAACAATAGTGATAATTGTAAGAGCAAAATGAAAAAAAAACCTACATTTGATAGGTAACTATCTACTGTATAGGTTATTTCATCG
Organism: Palaemon carinicauda; assembly: GCF_036898095.1. Classification (NCBI taxonomy): domain Eukaryota; kingdom Metazoa; phylum Arthropoda; class Malacostraca; order Decapoda; family Palaemonidae; genus Palaemon; species Palaemon carinicauda. The sequence continues at coordinate 98,314,116 of NC_090728.1, forward strand.
TTTTCAAGATAAAGAAGATTTTATAAAGAAAATATGAATCATTTTTTTTAGAAACGTCTAAGTAAATCTGCATTAAAAACACAACGATTTATTTCTTCACATTGTATATCTTTAAAAAAGGATAATAGGTTCAAAAATACATTTTCCAAATCTATCGGTATTCAAATATTTGATCTTTGTAATCAGTGCTACGTGAACCGACACGCTTTGTGAATGAACTCATTCATATTTCAGTCGCATGTAATTAATCTGGAATAGCGTATTTTAACAACTTTGCTGGAAATGCATTATTACAATACCTTTTGATTATTCGAGTTTTGGGAAATTTTGTAAATATAAAATCGTTCCCGTCAATATTTCTGATAACCAAAACTATACAATATTTTTCCTCTAAATACTTGTTAAAATATCAGAATATTTTATTATTGGAAATTAATGGTCTTTATAAGTATGACTTTCGATAAATTTTACTCTTGACGATCTGTTTGAAGAAAAAAAAAATTCTTTCATATTTCCATCCTACAGTATTTTGTTTCCTTTTTTAACGCTAAGTTCAGCAGCTTATGCAGACCTTTAAGAAAAATGTCCAAAATTTGGGACCAGTTACCTACAATCTTCGTTTACAGCATTTGATGTTTCGACTTTTTTTTTTATAGAATTTTTAAAGGTCGATTGTTTAAATAATATGTTCAAGATTGTTGACCAGACTCATAAACAAAAGAAATATCAATGACACACAAAACAGTGTAATCCTTTTATAATTCCAGAGTCCTGTGTGAAAATAATTTGGAACAAAATAGGATTAGATTTATAAATCTTAGACTATAGAAATTTGCGCTGAGGTCTGTAATGCCATTCAGTGCCCAAATGAACAGTGGGAAAAATCAGTAGTTGTATTATGAAGTAAAAGTGAAAAGGGATTGGAGAGACGGGAGGAAGAAAGGAACGTCTACAGTGCACCACATGAAGTGCAATCATAACACTGGGAATGAATATTGAAAGCAAACTTTAGTCTATCACGTTGAATAACTGTAGGTACATAGTTTCCATGTGCCTCCAGGTTCTAATCAAGCATGCTTTTTGGTAAATATGCTGGTAAATCTGGCAAAGAGTTCTGGACTTTTATTCATATTTGGGTATTCACTATCCGTCTATAGCAATAAGGTTCTTTCTTTTCTAATGATAGGTCGACAAATTTTCACTGAGATAATTGGCTGAAGTACGGAACCACATTTGGTAACTGTATTACCCGTATTATTGATAAGAAGTCAGTTGTACATAATTCGATATTGTTCCCTAAAAAATTTAACTTGCTAGCAAGAAGTGCGCTGACAAAAGCTTTGGGGACGATTTTTTTTGCTCATTTATCTAATGCCAGTAGAGTGTATTTAGGGCTTTTGTCGTTAGCATAATTGAGTATTGAAATAGCTAATTTTCACGTTTTTTAAAACCGTTTGAAATCAAACATGTAGATTTGTTAAATATGTCAAACAAAATTGTAGGCATCCTAGATAGAAGATTATGGATGGTCTAGTAACATATACATCATTTGTATTGTTTAGAATCGCTGCAATTTTCTAATTTTAGTTTCTAATGTATAAAACGTTGAATGGGATGAAAAAATAGACAATTCAAGTGGAGTTTGATTATTTTGTTTCCCTCTATTACTAAGCCTCTGAATATTTTGTTATGGTTCGTGTTTCTAGTAAAATATGTCTGATAAAATTGGTTCGGTTATTTTGCGATATTAACTTATAAAATTAGACTGGCAGCTAAATTATGACTGTTACTTGATTTACAGCTGTAAAAAAAATAAAGAATAATTTATTCTTCAAACGTATCAAGGTAGTCGTACCATCTATTTGAGGAGTAGATGGATTTTAAGATATCAAACTATGAAATTGATATCTTTTCTTTTAAGAAAATCCTCATCTTTAATTGTCTTCTTGATGTAGTTGATACAGAATGATCACGTCATTTAGCCGTATAATTATGAAAGAAAGATTAAATGCGTCTCCAGATGTTAACCTGAAATATTTTTAAAGGTTTATTACTTCATCATGATGATTGGAAAGCTTATGATTTAATTGAAGGTGACGTCAGCCATCTGCTTCAATAGTGTACCAACCGTGTGTCACACGATCGTACATAGTTCATTTTGTGCTTGTAACCTCGCTCTCCACATTAGCGCACCCACGGATGCCTACGCCCTTCGTCATTCGCACAGACCACATGCCACTGGTGCACGCCTTTACTCGACAGTCTGATGCCTGGTCCGCCCGGCAACGCCGACATCTCTCCACCGTGGCTGAATATGATTGCACCCTTCAATACGTCCCTGGGAAAATGAATCCCGTTGCCGATGCCCTGTCAAGAAACACGTTGGCTGCCGTTCAGCTGCGATTGGATTACAATGCCCTGGCTGAAGCCCAACGACAGGATCCAGAGTATCAAGCATGTAGGACATCCTGCACGTCCCTCCGTTGGGAAGACTTTCCCCTCGAAGACTCCAACACCACCCTCCTCTGTGACGTCAGTACTGGTAGACCGCGACCTAGGATTCCTGCTCCCATGCGACGGCAGGTGTTTGATTTCATTCACAGCCTTTCATATCCCTCGTGCCGTTCTACTGCACAGCTGCTGAAGGCAAAGTTCATTTGGCACGGCATTTCTAAGGATGCTAAGGATTGGGTCCGCGCCTGAACTTCTTGCCAAACTTCCAAAGTACATCGACACACGGATTCAGGAGTGGGCACCTTTCCTCAACCTCAGCGTCGTTTCGCACACATTCACCCCGACGTTGTGGGCCCCCTACCCACATCACAAGGATATCGTTACCTGTTTACCGTCATCGACCGCTCCACTCGTTGGCTTGAAGCCATTCCCATGGAAACTGCAAAATCCACCTCATGTACATCTGCCTTACTCTCTGGATGGATTGCAAGATTTGGTATCCCTGAGCATATTACTTCCGAAAGGGGAACCACTTTCTCCTCTCAATTGTGGACATCATTAGCGAATGGTTTAACGATTTCATCGCACCCTCAAAGCAGATTTGATGTCCCGCTGCAAGGATTCCAACTGGTTGACTCAGCTTCCCTGGGTCCTCCTGGGACTAAGGACCACTCCTAAAGATGCCCTCGACGTCTCGCCAGCTGAAATGGTGTATGGCGACCCGTTGGTCGTCCCTGCCGAATTTTTTCCTTCTACAACATCCTCCGACGATCTCCAGCGCATACGTCACATCGTGGGAAAATTTACTCCATGCCACCAGACTTACAAGCCCCCAGCGAAGCATCACATACCCATAGACTTGCACTCTGCAACGCACGTCTTCCTGCGCAACGACACTAGCAAGCCACCGCTAACGCCCCCTTACACGGGCCCTTTCCTTGTGATCCGCCGCAGTCCGAAAGCATTCCTACTAAACATTCGTGGCAAAGAAGACTGGGTCTCCATTGATCGTCTAAAACCTGCTTATCTTCTGCCAGATGACCCGCCCACAGTTCGCCTCTCTAGATCAGGGCGCCCTATTTAACATGTACAGTATGTCATTTTTAGAGGGGAAGCCATGTACCAACCGTGTGTCACACGATCGTACAGAGTTCATTTTGTGCTTGTATCTTCGCTCTCCCCTCGCACTAAAACGAACCTGAAAATCATGTACCAACCGTGTGTCACACGATCGTACATAGTTCATTTTGTGCTTGTATCTTCGCTTTCCCCTCGCACTAAAACGAACCTGAAAATTCATGTCAGCTTCGGTTGACGTTGAATAGGCATCCTCTTCGTCAGGGGTGGAGGCGTTGGTGGAGGTCTTGAAGTGGCTGTCCATAAGGGCGTTGGCTTTGGTCATCAAGTCCTTTATGGGTAAACTATCGACATCGGGTATGGCAGCGCGTATAGGTCCGGGTAAACGGCGTATCCAAAGGGCACGAAGTAGGTTCACCTCACGAGGAGAGCCGTCTGCGGCAGGTTGAAGGCGAGCGATACTGGTCATTTCCCTGAGGGCAAGCGAAGCCCTTTGGTCCCCCAACGGTTGTTGCGAGAGCTGAAAAAGATTTGCTACACGGGCGGCTGGCGATGGCGAGTACTGCTGCAGAAGGTATGTTTTGAGGGCGTTATACGCTATTGGGGTGTCTCCTTGTTCACAAAGCCAGTCGGATATTTCCGGGAAGGTGTCCTCGGGTATCGACGCGAGAACATAATCTGCTTTGGTGGTTGAGCGAGTCACGCCCTTGATGCGAAACTGGACTTCTGCGCGCTGAAACCAAGCAAACGCCTCTCTGCTGGCGAACGGTGAAAGTTTCAGTGGGGCAGCTGCAGCGCCAACTTCTGTAGAGTCCGTCATAGTACCAACGATGGAGGGGCGAGGGGGTTGTGGGTGGAAGGCAGTGGGAGCGAGTCGACTTCCAGGGTCACCAATGTGACGGTGCCGAGAGAAAGGTTGTGAACTCAAAGGCAGTGTGAAAGCAACTGAGTTAGTTTATTAAAGAACACTCTCCTTTATATACAAAATCTCAAAGCAACAAGAATTTTCATGTTCAAATATTGACACTGTTACAGAGGAGAAAAGCAGACATGAATTTTCAGGTTCGTTTTAGTGCGAGGGGAGAGCGAAGATACAAGCACAAAATGAACTATGTACGATCGTGTGACACACGGTTGTTACAATAGTAATGTTGGAAGATTAGGAGGGATCATAGGTCAACTTACTGAGTCATCAGCGGCAATTGCCTGGTCCTTCCTGGTTCTTGCATGTGTTAACAGTCGGGTTTGGGTGCTGATCAGAGGCGTATATATTAGGTTTATTAAACATTGTTTGAAATGAATCTCTGACCTTGCCTCTGCAACTCAGGAGTGACTTTTAAACCTTTATATGGCAACCGACCCCTTCATGTAGAGATAACGGTGGGAAAAATAAAGAAATTTGCTTGCTAGATGCTTCACTGAGTTCGCTGGAAAGGTTTACAATGAAATACACAATCCCAGGGTTAGTTTTACAAATAACTATGAAAATGGAATACCAGGCAATGTATAAAATATTGCTAAGACTAGAATTTTTCTTATTGCTCATATGTATATTAGATGGTTATTGGTAATTTTTTCTTTAATATTTTTTAACCGCCTTTGTAGAGTTATTAGTCTTCCATCGAATTGATAATATATCATTTAAGGTTTATGGCATGAGAAAGAAATCATGAGACCGTTCCCTCTATGTTATAGTTGAAAGGGGTGATTTCTTATGGGCGTGGGATTTCCTATCAAATTTAATCCGATAGTTAATTTGTATGGACAGTGATGTAAGAGATGAGCTATTATCGAAATTGATAATGTTAAACGTGTTGCCAGCAACTAATTATTAATCGTATGGGATTACCAATATTGGAGGAATATACAGATAGTATAAAACTCCCATCTATTTACGAGTGATCATAATTTGGAAAGATATATCACAATCATTTTGGAAGTAGTATGTTTCATCCACCGGTATGAATAGTCTTTAGAATTATAATGAATGAATACATTAAATATGTAAAATAGAAGAGTAATGGCGCTCTTCAACGAATGGAATTGTTCTGTTTCTAATTGGTATTTTACCAATTACTCATACATGATTAAATCAAGGGCATATCATGATTTTGAATATTAACATGCTAATCATATGAACTTTATTTATATGTATGCAACCATCTGTTCGTTGACTATATTTATTCCTTCAAATTTTTCTCTAGTTTCTACACATTCTTATATAGTTGAATTTCATTGAAGCCTTTCTAATTACACATTTTGATTGATAAAGACAAAAGTACAGTAGTAGCTTTTGGAGTGATGGTAATAGTAATTAGCAATATAGTTACATGACTTTCGCCTCTTTCCCCAGATAATGTACAAATCCTCAAAGATAATTGTACTGTGCTAGCAATGAATCTTGGTCGTCGATAATGAAGAAAACTGACCTTTACATCAAAAGCCAGTGGCTAATGACGAGCCATCAACTCTCAAACCACCTTTTACCGCGTTGTTCAAGCTGTATGCGTGTCATCTGTGATGGGTTGCTCTGGGCCGATGGGGATTAGACTCAATTATTAAGCTAAATCTGCGATATTTATCAATTTCTGGACTTCAGACGGCATGCGAAACAATATAAGCACGGCCGTAATTAGCAAATGATTGTGTCCTCTTTTGACAGCTTTGATGCTTAAATTGATTGTTTCGGTTGATATCCAAGGTTTAAAGGAAGCAAAAAAAAAACTACAGAAATTATCAGAGGTTAATGTTAGTGTCTTCATTTAGAATGGTCTCCTTGATGTAACGGGATTTCTTGATCATATGTTTCATATTAGCTGGTGATTTGAAATTCAATGTTTGAAAGAACCATTTAAGATATACCCTTTACAGCCAGGAATTCAAGTTTTCTCACTGTCATTTTGTCACCACTTTACAGTTCGAAAAGAATTAAATGGAACATTAACTATTGCTAGAGTTTTGTGTTAAAAAATTAGTGTTACCATTTTAAATGTTATTCATATAAATAATATAACCAAGAAAATGGTAAATATGATAAATAGATGCTAATATAAAGTTTGATATTAGGAAAGTTGGTGCATTGTTAAATTTCATATTGGCTTTCAGGGTTTATTGTAAACAAATCTAATAATGAATTAGTTTTTTTTATATTCTAATTGGCCTAAGGTACATTATCTGATACGAATCATACTGTCTCACATCATCAATAAAACACCGCACTGCAAAAAACAAGAGATCATGTGAATACATAAGTTTCAATGTCAATCATTCTCATGTATTTTCACATATTCTTAATTATTCTCCAATATTCTGGATTAATATAGTGATATGCTGATAACAAAATCATTAGAGAGATATACAAACGACAACATACGACTTTGAGTTATAAAAAAATCTTATAAAACACGAATACAATTCCATGAAACTTGTGCAATCTAACAGAAACTTTTACAATATTACGCATTCGTTATTCTATGATAAAATAAAGATCAAATTAAACTAATAGATCCTAGAAGCAATCAAGTTCGGGATTTTGTCATATTTCTTGCTGTCAAGAATACTCAGATAACATTCTTAGAAAGCTGTGCAAAAACGTTTACTTATTGCGATATATTTCGGAAAATTCATGATAATCATTACAGTATGTTTTTCGGGTCAAAAGTAAAATGAAAGCTGAATCTACCAACAGCTAATGTATCTTCTCGTAAGGGGGAGAGAGAAAGAGAGAGAGAGAGAGAGAGAGAGAGAGAGAGAGAGAGAGAGAGAGAGAGAGAGAGAGAGAGAGAGAGATAATGAATAGAAAAGATTTGATTAACCATACGTGAACAGGCATGATAAATTACTAGTGAAGGATACTCTCGCCATTTGAACATTACAAATGCTATATTGCATTAGAGATATTGGTGGCAGGGTGAGCATTTTCCCATTAAGTTGATTGCGTTGTTATGATCTAGATTTTATTTCCAAATAATCACGGATATAGGCTGTAAATATGCCATCTGATATTACATTTTATAATTCAGAGTATTAATCTGCACTTTGACATGAATAACTTTAGACGTGTGCGTGTGTCCGTGTGTGCTCGTCGGCATTCATTTCTGAGCATGCCCAATAAAAAACGAACTCAAACGCAAACACTATCACATGCATACATACATACATAAATACATACATATTATATATATGTTTGTACACACACACACACACACACACACACACACACACACATATATATATATATATATATATATATATATATATATATATATATATATATATATATATATATATATATATATATATATTATTTCTGTTTACATATGTGTTTGTAAATTTATAACTTTACTCCATGTGGTAAACGAAGCTATTGATACTATTATACTATAACTACTAAGCTATACTGCAGTTCAGTTATCGTAGAAGGATGGGTTATGGTTTGTATGTGAAATTATTATTCATATCTACAACCTTAATCAGTAGGTAATTGGCAAGCAGTTACAAATACAGAACTGTTTAGAGACCAAAAACTATAAATTAATGCGAATACGAGTATGAAGGGAGATATCATCTTGGTGCACTATTTAAATCCGTCGTTTTTGCTATTCAAAAAGAACCAAATGAAGGCGAAGAACAGAAGAGAGGAAAAGGTATATCAAGTTAATTTACTATATGCATAGCTGTGTACTAGAAAAAAAAATTACTCACGTTAAAAATTTATTAAATAGCGTGCCAGTGTACCTGTATTATACTCGTACTGTTGCGACCTACATCGTGTAGTAACATGCTAAGCAAAAAAAGAAAATTACTTCCCTTATTTATGCATTAAACATCGTAAGCTACCACTAATATATTGTCAAGACCTGTATCGCATTCATCATCAACTAGAAATTTTTATTAATAGAATTATATTCTCCATGTTTTTGTGTCATTCACTAATATCACTTTTTCTAGATATCCATTTCTATAAGCCTTCAATTTTCTCTTTATTAGCAAACACTTACAATCTAACCAATCCTGCACTTTATTTAGCTTACTAAAATATTCGAATCATGGTTCATCAATGTTTCCATACCTCCATCAATAAAATTACTAAAAATTATATTAAAAAGAAAATATTAAGGCGGTATGACAAGGTCATTTTACAATCGTTCATGATTTGGGGGTTTGAGGCATTCTTCTAAGTCAATTTCAAAGTTATACATGCTTCCTTTTGATGGAGTGACTATTTCTGAAAGGTACTTGAATGTAGAGGATTGAAAAAATGAATCTTTATAAAGACGAAGTGATGAGCTAGAAATTCAAGAATGCTCTTTCCAGGGACCTTAAATTTACATTAAGTTTGTTTAGTAAGAGGTTTAGACAATAGATATTTTGTTGGTTAGAATCACATTATTGAATTATTATGAATATAAAATTCGCAAATTCCTGAAATAGTATCTTTCACAGTCAAAAGACATCGCGTCTCGCCTCTAAAGAGATGAGAGGTCTTACAATGTTTTTGAAAATATACTCTATATCTAACTCATTTTATGCAATAGGCCATAACGAATGAGACTAGGGAGAGAAAAGCAGAATGGAAGGGGTATTGACACCATAAAAACTCGATAAACAAGAAGAAAAAGATATTATGCCAGATACAGCAAATGCGAATGTTGCCTAGTTTTTAATATACATTATGAACGCTACATGATCTGTCATTTAAAAGAATACTCGGGTTCAACCGGTACTCTATATACATTAGCTGACAGTGAAAAAAAGAAAATGTTGGGCTGTGCATATGTAAGCGTGTAATTACATTTGAATCTTGAACTAATATTATTATTAATATTATTACTGGCCAAGCTATAACCCTAGTTGGATGAGCAAGATACTATAAGACCAAGGGCTCCAATAGGGAAAAATAGCCCAGTGAGGAAATGTAATAAGAAAATAAATAAATGATGAGAACAAATTAATAATCAATCATTCTAAAAATAGTAACAACGTCAAAACAGAAATTTCACATATGAACTATTAACAACGTCAAAACAGATATGTCATATATAAACTATACATAAAAAGACTTATGTCAGCCTGGTCAACATAAAAAACATTTTGCTGCAGCTTTGAACTTTTGAAGTTCGACCGATTCAACTACCCAATTAGGAAGATCATTCCACAACTTGGTCACAGCTGGAATAAAACTTCTAGAATACTGTGTAATATTGAGCCTCATGATGGAGAAGGCCTGGCTATTAGATTTAACTCCAGGCCTAGTATTACGAACAGGATAGAATTTTCCAGGGAGATCTGAATGTAAAGGATGGTCATAGTTATGAAAAGTCTTATGCAACATGCATAATGAAGTATTTGAACGACAGTACCAAAGATTAGGATCTAGAACAGGAATAGGAAATTTAAGACCGTAAGTTTCTGTCCAACAAATTGAGATGAGAATCAGCAGCTGAAGACCAGACAGGAGAACAATAATCAAAACAAGATAGAATGAAAGAATTAAAACACTTCTTCAGAATAGACTGATCACCGAAAATCTTGTAAGACTTTCTCAATAAGCCAATTTTTTGTGCAATTGAAGAAGACACAGATCTAATGTGTTTCTCAAAAGTAAATTTACTGTCGAACAATCACACCTAAAATTTTAAAAGAGTCATGCAAATTTAAAGAAACATTATCAATACTGAGATCCGGTGTTGAGGAACCACCATCCCTGACCTACTTACAATCATACTTTGAGTTTTGTTAGGATTCAACTTCATACCCCCAAAATTTGCACCATACACTAATTTTAGCTAGATCTCTATTAAGGAATTCACCAACCGCAGATCTATATTCAGGGGATGGAATTGGTAACAAGAGAGTAGTATCATCAGCATATGCAACAAGCTTGTTTTCTAGGCCAAACCACATGTCATGTACATATGTATGAAAAGTAATGGGTCAAGAACACTACCCTGTGGAACACCAGATATCACATTTCTATACTCACTATGGTGCCACTCAACAGCAACTCTTTGATATCTATTACTTAAGAAATCAATAAGAATGCTAAGAAACGACCCATCCACTCCCAACTGTTTGAGTTTGAAAACAAGGGCCTCAAGATTAACACGGTCAAAGGCAGCACTAAAATCAAGGCCAATCAAACGAACTTCCTAACCACAATCAAGGGATTTTTGTACAGCATTGGAGATTGTAAGAAGGACATCACATGCTCCAAGGCCTTTACGAAAACCAAATTGCAAACTGGGGAATAGATGATTACATTCAGCAAACCAGTTAAGACATTTTGCCAGAAGACGTTCAAAAACTTTAGATAATATGAGAGTCATGGAAATTGGGCGGTAATCCGTTGGACTTTAACTACCACAAACACATTTACATAGAAGAGTAACATTACCAATTCTCTAACAAGTGCTAAAAGCTCCTCATCTTGCTAACTTGCGCAAGATAACAGATAACGTTGGAGCTAAGAAATCTGCTGTCTTAATAAAAAACAAAAGAAAAATACCATTTGGGTTAACACCTCCACAAACATCGAGGTCCATCAATAGAGCTATAATTTCACGAGAGCGAAAAGCTAAGCTAGTTAGTTTAGCCTCGGGAAAACAGGAATGAGTAAGTTCAAGTTTTTCATTACTCTGTTTACTGTCAAAATCATCAGCCGAACGGGTTGCCTTTTCCTTTGGACAGTGAGTGACTCAGCCATCTGGTTTGAGGAAAGGGGGAACTGTTGCATCTACACCAAAGAGTGCAGATTTAAGGTTAGACCACAATTTAAGTTCCTGAGTTGTACAGTTGCCTCAAAGTATTCCTTTACCCCTTACGCTTATGTTTTATGAAAATAGTATGGTAACACCGCAATGAAAGCCTATTTGTCTTGTAACGACGGATGTGAATGGTCGAGCTATTGGTATGCCAGTGCTCCTATTTTTATAAACACTACTGTAGACAATATATTAATGATATACGAATAATAGTTCACATTACAAGTGAAATAAGTTGCTGTTAAATACTTAGAAAAATAGTATAGTAACAGAGTAGTAATAATAGCAATGGTAAAAATCATATTCATTCCTGATTAATCAGACATCGTCAACCTTCGTTACATTCAGTTGAGGCAGGCGTTTGCTGAAATCCAACTTTAGTTCATAGTAGATATATGGGTTCTTTTTCAGAACATAATTATTTGAATGGAAATACGCTTTCGATTTATATAATCCATCAATCTATAAAGAAATGAGATCATAAACCGCAAATTTCAAGACCTATAAATATAATTTCATAAAGGCAATTATGATAGCCATTGACAGGTCATGATACGGAAGGCTTGGGGAAAAATTAATAGACAACCCGATGTATAAAGGAACAAATATATCCAGTGTATCATTCATATATATATATATTTTTTTAATTCGAGCCATGTCTCACCAGAGTAGTCTAGATGGAAATTTCTCTGGGCGGTAATTAAACTCGAGTCATCTGAGTAACAACACACCTTAACCACCCTGATGGTCTTTATATCATTGGTAGATATGGTTGCACACCGATAAAATCGTACTCATATAGATAAGAGAGAGAGACTGAACTATGGTTGGGTTTATTTTATGTCAATTTCGTTGGTATTATCGAACAGTACTATATAAACCTTTTTTAATACCTTGAGAATGACACAGGGACTCGATTAAAGCTGTATAACTCAGAAAGAGAGAGAGAGGCGGGGCCAGTAAGTGATGTCGTGACCTCTGTTAGTCCATTATGTCATTCTCTTGAGTAGCGGTTTAGTGACTAGAGTAGACAATGGATCGCAATCAACAAAGAATCAGCAATAGGAGCAGAATTGTAGGCATGAGAGACTCTGGCATGTCTTACAAACGTATTGCAAGAGAATTAGGAATTTCATTGCCAACAGTTCGACTTTGGTGTCGAAGATGGGAAGAGTCTGGAAACCTCAACGACAGGCCAAGAGCTGGTGGGCCAAGAAAAACGACCCCAGAAGAAGATAGGGCGATTTCGGAAGTAGCCACGCAAAGCCCATTTATAAATGCAGTTGCCATAAGGGACACACTGAACTTGCGTGTTTCGTCTGGAACTATAAGAAATAGGCTCCACGCAGACGGTATCCACTATAGGACTCCGGCAGTGAAACAAAAGCTGGAGGATCGTCATAAAACGGAACGGCTGGAATTTGCTCAACGTTATTTGGAAGAGGGGTTAGACTTCTGGGGCAGAGTAATTTTCAGTGACGAAAAGACCTTCGCTTCTAACACGCATGGTCGTCTGCATTGCTGGAGGCGTGATAACACGAGATACGACAGCCAGAATATTTATCAAGTAGCCAGAAGCGGCCATATCACCTGTAACGTTTGGGGGTGGATACACCTGCATGGCGTTGGTGAATTAGCCCAGATCAGTGGAAGGTTCAACGCTGAGCAGTATCTCGAAATTTTGGAAGAGGTGATGGTTCCTTCCGTTCGCGCTTATGCTCTTCCTTATCCTGAGCAGATAATTTTCATGCAGGTATGTGCATTGTTTTTTTGTTTTTTTTAGTTATATGAATGCCCTTTCTTGACAAATATGGTATCAACTCATTGCTGATATTGGTCATAAAGTAGTTTCAAATTACTCAATAAGACTTTTGTCTTGGATTTATTAGTTTTATAACTGTAAAAGGATCTTACATCAACATCATTGATCAACATTCCCTGATGAATCTAAAGCGGCCAAATAAAGCCACTGAAATTGTTACAAGGTATTTTTTGCCTCTTCATGAAAAGTAGACCAAATATTCTTATCAACACACAACACCCACGTCTCCTCCTTGGCTACTCAAGCCCTTTTATTAATCATTATTGTGACTCCTTTTGCTGGACTAAACGGCATTATTTTGCCGTCATTTATATTGAAAATATAAATTGTTCTCCTTCCACCTTGTTCTAACAGTATGATTAATCAGTTATATTATTTCTTTTAGGATAACTGTTCCATCCATACTGCGAGGATTGTCCGAGCATGGTTTGCTGAACAGCGCGACATTGTTCTCCTTCCCTGGCCGAGCAAAGCATGCGACTTGAACCCGATCGAAAATGTCTGGGGGAACATCGTCAACAGCTGGGAGCAGGGTCAGGAGCATAACCACCAGCGTCTTTTCCAGCATGTTCTCAACGATTGGGAACTGTTCCGCCGCAACCGACAAGTTGTGTATAACCACGTCTCGTCAATGCAAAACAGATTGCAAGATGTTATTGCACATAATGGTGGATGGACAAAATATTAATGTTTCAAATACGATCTTGTTTTACTTATTTTCTTTTTTACAATTCAACATTGTATAACTAGAATTAAATAATTTATTTCCATAGTGATTTCACTAAACCTTACCCACAAATGTAAGGAATGTTATGAGAATGGAAACTGAAAAAAAAAAATAATAAGCTTCAATCAACCAGTATCGCTTGAGTACTAAAACAAAAGGTTAATACGAAGTTATGATTGCGATTAAACATTGAATATCACAAATTTGTAATACATAGTTTTCAGATATTTGCTATAAATTCATCGATGAATCCAGCTGATTTTAATAAAGAAAATTCATAATTATATAATAAAAGACTTGGGTATTTTATTTTTTACCAACGATTAAGACCAAGGCCAGCTCAACTGAGGGTGCAATTTAGTCATTTAAGTTAAATGTAAAATAAAAAAAAAAAAAATTCTAAACCTGACGATAACTGAAAGCAATTCAATCCATCTCTTTATCTCTATGTATCTACCCATCTATGGTGCATCTAGTTGCAAGTTTTAATTGCTAATTATCTTATCTAGAATATTTAGTATTAAAAGTGATATCTTACGAAGCACTTACATTCCCTAAAGTAATTCCGTTGTCAAGTGGGCTTTTGACAACCGATAAATTCTCGAACTGCCCGTCATGAATTTATACCTTACTACTCTGAGAATGATCATCATGGAATTTATTTTCATAAAAATTAACATGCGACTGATGATTCCTTCTTGATGTTTTGTTAGGTCATATGTGGAGGGAAATATTACATATTGAACGAGATCTGTGAAACAGCTAGTTTGACGTCAATAACTTGTTTCAGACCCCCACCGTATTGTAATAAGTATTGAAGACACAAGGATATCGGAGTTATCTTATTATATAATGACATGGCTATACAACATTTATCTAATCGAGTCCCTGTTGTCATTATCAAGGTATTATAAAAGGTCTATATAGTATTGTTTGATAATACCAACGAAATTGACAAAATAAAACCAACCATAGTTCAGTCTCTCTCTCTCATCTATATGAGTACTGATTTTATCGGTGTGCAACCATATCTATCAATGATATAAAGACCATCAGGGTGGTTAAGGTGTGTTGTTACTCAGATGACTCGAGTTTAATTACCGCCCAGAGAAATTTCCATCTAGGCTACTCTGGTGAGACGTGGCTCGAATTAAAAAAATATATATATATGAATGATACACTGGATATATTTGTTCCTTTATACATCGGGTTGTCTACTAATTTTTCCCCAAGCCTTACGTATCATGACCTGTCAATGGCTATCATAATTGCCTTTATGAAATTATATTTATAGGTCTTGAAATTTGCGGTTTATGATCTCATTTCTTTATAAATTGATGGATTATATAAATCGAAAGCGTATTTCCATTCAAATAATTATGTTCTGAAAAAGAACCCATACATCTACTATGAACTAAAGTTGGATTTCAGCAAACGCCTGCCTCAACTGAATGTAACGAAGGTTGACGATGTCTGATTAATCAGGAATGAATATGATTTTTACCATTGCTATTATTACTACTCTGTTACTATACTATTTTTCTAAGTATTTAACAGCAACTTATTTCACTTGTAATGTGAACTATTATTCGTATATCATTAATATATTGTCTACAGTAGTGTTTATAAAAATAGGAGCACTGGCATACCAATAACTCGACCATTCACGTCCGTCGTTACAAGACAAATAGGCTTTCATTGCGGTGTTACCATACTATTTTCATAAAACATAAGCGTAAGGGGTAAAGGAATACTTTGAGGCAACTGTACAGTACCAGAAATGGTTTCTTTTATGGCTAAATTGTATTCCTTTTCAGTATATACCAAATAAGTTTAATAGATTATGCTTTTAGTTAATATCAATTAACAATTCCATATAAATTGTTCCCAGAAATAATAATTCTGGAAAATAGCCTCAAAAATATTTCCAAATCAAATAATAGAAAAACATATAATGCTAATATGAATGTTATAGGGTTATTAAACTATAAGTTAATCATGTATATATGAATATGCAAAATCTACCAATCTTAATTTAGTAAAATAATGATATTCTTTTAGTATTCGTAAAAAAAGACAGAATTATGATTTATAGAATCCCCTATTAAAATCAACCGTACTTAATGCTTTGAAAAGAGAATCTCTCTCTCTCTCTCTCTCTCTCTCTCTCTCTCTCTCTCTCTCTCTCTCTCACTAGGGTAGCCCGATGAGCAAATCAACCGACTAATAAACAGACCGATATATCAGTATAAATGAATTACGTACTAGGAATAATAATAAAGGCAAGAAATTCGGGCGATCAATTCACTGAAATGCAATCCCGATCTAAATGCTTCGTCAAACCCAAAAGGGTTCCTGATTATATACCTCAAAGGGGGCTAGAATCACTTCCTGAGTGGCTCGCTGATGAATATTGATAAGGAGATATGCAAATTTAGTTAAGTCTTGTATAGTATCCATGTACGCACATGGATTCGTGATCACTATATATATATATATATATATATATATATATATATATATATATATATATATATATATATATATATATATATGTATATAAATATATATATATATATATATATATATATATATATATATATATATATATATATATATATATATATATACAGAAACTTGTTTTTTATCATATGGGGAAGATGCATATTGCAATTTCTAAATGTAAAAGTACGCATGTAAACATTCGTTACTTACATACATACGTATGGGTGTGTTTCTGTGTGTGATTGTGCATTTGTGTTTGTGTTTGAGATTCTGAAAAAAAACTTTAAATAGACATAAGGAATTTTTTTATGTTATGCGTAATTTTCTGATTATGAAAACCCCATCTATGTATGTATCAAATTCTCTGTTATGAAGAAAAGGACGATTTAAAATAATACAGCGTCAACAAAACAGTACAACAAGATAGTGGAGGCATCAATAAAAATAACTACCATGAAATAGTTTAGGATTCACAAAAATC
>NC_090728.1:98335944-98340944 GCF_036898095.1 Palaemon carinicauda
ATCCACTCTCTTCTGGATTTTCCTCGCTGCTCCTCCAAAAGGAAACGAAAAACGGAAAATAAAGAAAGAAATAGAGACTCTGTTCGACTTGTGAAATATAGACGAGTGGAAGGAAGCTATTCAATCAGTCCGGCTGTCGAGAAAGTGCGGTTTTTACTGTCACTTCGGCGCGATAGAGAGAGAGAGAGAGAGAGAGAGAGAGAGAGAGAGAGAGAGAGAGAGAGAGAGAGAGAGTGGGTGGTGAATGGAGGAAAATTTGTCATAGAAGGGAGAAGAGAGCATTTAAACTTCAAGAGTAAAAATCTTTATAATATTTTTCTATTATATTGGCATAAGGAGAAACTTGTCTTGAAGAACATACTAAAACACAAAAAAAAAAATTCACCCATCCTTAATCTGAAAATAATGAATGAAAATTAATAGAAGGATTTGTATCAAATGAATAAAGAAGAATATTTTTGTACTGTTTTTATACATATATGAAATGTATGTGTCATTCTTATGTGATGAATGTTAAATTCAATGTTGCCTTTCCAACTATTAATTTGTGTTGATATTTCTTTTTTCATCTAATATAGAACTTTATGTTATACACGAAGTCTTTGATACTAGGATTAGCGACCGCCAAAATCAATATTCGGTTGAAATACCAAGATATCACACTACACTTTACCACATATGGCTCATTCTCTTTACCAAATGACTACAGATGCCTTATTCTCTTTAAGAACTAACTTTGGAACAGTCTCTACTGCTATCTTTTGGATGTTATGAGCTGAGTTTCAAAATGAATTGTACCTCTTCTTCTTAACGTTTGCTTCATTGTCCCCTTATTCTTTTTTTTTTGGGGGGGGGGTGATTTTTTAAAGCTGCTTATTTTGTAAATCTTTATTAGTTTTCTGTTGTCCATCTGCAATTCCCTTTATTCTAGTCTTATATATTCCTATTTCTGAATACCATGTTTTGAGGAAGTTTGGCTAAAAAATAGATTAGGAACGTATTTTCATATTCTCATATTCAACTAAATGTTAATAAACAGATTTTGAATAGAGGTATATTAGAATACTATCGCTGCGAAGATTTTTACAGAAAACTAAATTGATGGTTTCACACAAATAGCATAGACAAATAATAAACAACAAAATCACAAATTCTCTTCAGATCATAGAGCAAGTTGATTATCTAGTGTAGAAGAGAGACTTGGTTATGCCTACTTGTAACTGAGTCTGCTTTAATTCGGGTGGAGGTCTTTAATACAGACAGTGATTCGGTTACCGGAACTATTTCCACTTGCAATTGGTTTGAAGTTGTTGAGTGTATTGAACGTGTCACAATCACATCCCCTATAGAGAAGGAAGTCATGACGGAGAAACTGGTTTTGTGTTATATACTGGTGCATTTTAAGGATCTGTCAAGACCGATTACAGAAGGGCAAAGTTAGAATCAGTCCGCCTCGATGATGATAAAAGGAGCCTGAATAATGGATATACTAATCTTAAATCATTAATACAGTTAGATAAAAAATTATCTGCTTTGGGTCGTCTTTTATCTCGTTGCAATCCTGGAAGATGGCAGCCTGGCATCTAGTGCACTGCAAACGCCTCCTGACTGTAAATATGGGTTAAAGTTTGTAGAATTTAAGTTTTACCTTATTATTTCTAACAAAAACACGGAAGGAATTGTTTTATAAAACTTCAGGTTTACGTCATTTTAGAAATAAACTTCCGTACAGATAGATATCATGGCAGTGGCAATGCTTCATGTGATCATAATTTCTACAGTGTTTACTTTTTAAAAAAACCGTCCCAGAGTGGGTTACTGACAAAACCATTTCAAGAGTCCAGTTTATTATCGTGCGATTCTATGGGAAACGAAGAAATCAGATTTGTCTAGGATTAAATCTACTTAAAAGAGCTGCCGTTCTCAAATTTTCTAGATTAGCTGAAAATTAATATGATTTACCGACATGAACCTTTCCTAGAACGTAAATTGTGGCTTACCCTCAAACATCTCTAAATCTCTCTTTTGTATCGATTCGACAACTAATTCTCCCTTCATTATGTGACGGGCCGAGAGAAGGTTGTGACTCAAAGGCAGGTTGGAAACAACCGAGTCTCTCGGCCCGTCACATTGATGACCCCGGAGTGACTCGATCCTCCCGAAAATTTACTCCATGCCGGCAGACTTACAAGTCCCCTTGCGAAGCATCACATACCGACAGACTTGCACTCTGCAACGCACGTCTTCCTGCGCAACGACACTAGCAAGCCACCGCTAACGCCCCCTTACACGGGCCCTTTCCTTGTGATCCGACGCAGTCCGAAAGTATTCCTACTAAACATTCGTGGCAAAGAAGACTGGGTCTCCATTGATCGTCTAAAACCTGCTTTCTCCTACCCCGTCACAATTAAATCAAATGGCTCAATCACTGAAGTTTTGGTAGTGAACAGACCAATGAGAAAATTAATGGGCTTCATTCCTGCTTTCTTTAAGCTGGAATTAAGAATTTTCCACTTGGCTTTGCTGCTTATGGAGGCAACGACTCAAATTATAATTTTCTTTTATTTATTTTTTGGAACGAAATCGTATTTCTTAGCGCCTATGTTGTATGGTAGTATTCGCAAGTATGCCCGATCTTTTTTTCGCACCTGTTTGGGAACCATTAATATACCATACACTCACGTATCAATAAGCATTCATTTAATGCAACCAGTCTTCTTTTTTTATGTAAAGTTGAATGGTTTACCTAATCCAATAGTTAAATTACTGGAACTTCAAAAATTGGAGTTTGGTGCAAACTGCTTTTTTTACAGATTGATATGAAGTCTGGTATTGTAGCATATTTCTTATATGTATTTTCAAGATTTTTACAAATATATATATATATATATATATATATATATATATATATATATATATATATATATATATAGATATATATATATATTCTTATCCACCATTTTTTCTCTTATTGGCATGGGAGTTGAGGAATTCTATTTTACTAACAAAGTTTGACTTATCTTAATAATAATAATAATAATAATAATAATAATAATAATAATAATAATAATAATAATAATAATAAATGTGTCAAGAGCAGTAAATGAATTGAATCTCTATACTGCTAGTGGTCAGGAGAGACAGTGATCATCTCTCACACAATTGCACATGGATCTTTGGTTGTAGATAGAGACATTAAAGAGGCTAATCAGAACACGAGCCGTCATCAACGAATCTTTAAACGTCTGACTACAGGCTCAGTGATCATAATCAAATTAATAAAATTAGATTAATCACTTATGACTTTTCCTCAGTAGCAGCAGAGAAACAATAAAGTTTGACTATAATATAAACTATTTCTCAAACAAATTTAGCTTACAATAATGGTGATCAGTCATTTCGCAACGTTTTTGAAAGTGATATGAAATAAACCTTTCAGACCACTAACTTAATCTAAGAAAATAGTATAAAAATTTTTTTAATATTTACCAGAGATGAATAAAATAAAAGTCCTCTCGTTTTGTATTAGATACAAGAGAAGCATATAATACAGATTCTTTTTATTCTTCAAATGAAATTGCTGAATACAAATCAAAGAGATTTAAATCTAGATACCTTCATCTCTGTATACATGTAAGTTGGCGATGCATTTTGCCCCCTTTTTCACAATGAATGGAATGATAAAAAATATATCATATATCTAGGTATTAGGGAAATTCCCTAATAAACTTTTTTAAACTAACTACCTCCAAAGAAACGCCGATGCTAAAATTATAATTCAAGTAACAAGGACGGCTAGATACTAGAAGGATATATTGTCTGGGACCTAGTATATTACAACTTTCTCTAACCTAATTTTGATTAAGAAAAATTAAATATACAAGTTCTGTTTTGGTAACCTTTTTCATTCATTACGAAGATATAGTCCTTTCTAGAGTGTCTAACTGCAAACCTTATTAAGGATTCAATTTACTTTTCTGACTGGCTGAAAAGAAGAGGTCATAAAGCGCTGCCACTTGCCATGACGTTATTGCCTCTATTTCCGAGTGTTAATAGTCACTTTCCTCCATTCCCATTAAGGAATTGAGCGAATGACCACATCTTTTAAGAGAACATAAACAATCGTCGCCTGGTAGTAGCTCATGGCCTTTATACTTGATTACACTAATTGTTAATTTGCTTTAGCCGACACATATTGATGTGGATATTCCCGGTTTAACAGATTTATTCCCATGCAGAGCTGAGTGTTTCAGAGCTGTGGTTGCAAGCCTTTGGGACAGTGTTCGATCCACTCCAGTCCACCAAAATATAAAAGGGTATCACTATTTGTAAGAGTTAAGAAAAATTACTTGAGACTACCAGCTCCGCATATATATATATATATATATATATATATATATATATATATATATATATATATATATATATATATATATGTATATATATATATATATATATATATATATATATTTATATATATGTACATATATATATATATATATATATATATATATATATATATATATATATATATATATATATATATTCTTACGAAACTGGTCTACCATAAGAGTAAATATTTTATTCATGTATTTCATTTTTGTATTTAAGAGATGTATAGCCAGCTTGTAAGGTGAGTTCTACTCACGTGCGATGAAGTAAATGTATATAAATTACATAAGACTTTCATCATTAATTCAGATGTATTTTCATCCAGTTCAGTATATGTAAATTCAGTTTTTTTTTTTAAGAATTAACTTTTTATTTCACGTAGTTTTGTTACGAAGTCTTATGTTATCTCGTTTAGGTAAGCTGTATGACACACACGAGGTACAACCATAAGGTATTACGTCATTTTTATGTTTCCACGTGGTTAGAAAGTTCTCGAAGGGTCTAGGGTTAGTTTTATCTTTTTTTTAAAGTCACGAGAGGAAGGTGGGCGAAGTAAGCTGAAAGAGAGACGCCTCGCAAGCAAGGTTAGTACCCCTTCTTCAAATTAC
>NC_090728.1:98343444-98345944 GCF_036898095.1 Palaemon carinicauda
TGGAAGCAAAGGGCATCAGTTAGCTTTCACCAGTCGTCTCTATCTTGAGCTTTTAATTCAATACTTCTCCATTCATCATCTCCTATTTTGTGCTTCATAGTCCTCAGCCATGTAGGTCTGGGTCTTCAAACTTTTTTAGTGCCTTTTGGAGCCCAGCAGAACGTTTGGTGAACTAATCTCTTTTTCGGAATATCCTTTTGAGCGTTTTCGTCTCAAATGTACTAAATCTATTGGAGATTATTTCATTGTCCTACCATGACTCATACTCATAAAATAACATCGATCTCACTAAACTGATATATAATCTGATTTTTATATGTAATTTCAGGCGATTTGATTTCCAAATTTTACTTAACCTAGCCGTTGTCTGATTTACTTTTTTCAATCTTTCACTAAACTCTAATATTCTAAAGACTCTGTATTGGAGATCGTAGTTCCTAAAAACTTAAATGATTCTACGTCATTTATCCTTTCTCCTTCCATTGATATTTCATCTTCCATTGCATACTCCGTTCTCATCATCTCTGTCTTTCTTCTATTTATCTTCAGCCCAACCTCATGTGATATTTCATGCATTCTGGTAAGGAAGCATTGTAAATCCTGTGGTATTTTGCTAACAAGGACAGCATCCTCGGCATTCCCTGATAAATTCCTATCACCAATCCAGTCCAATACTTCTCCACCATCTCTGACAGTTCTACGCATTACAAAATCCATGAGGAGGATAAATAACATAGGTTACAACTCATTCCCTTGGAGTACTCCACTTTTCACTGGAAATACATTTGATAAGACTCCATTAACATTAACTTTGCACTTTCTATGCTCATGAACAGACTTAAGCAAATTTACATATTTATGAGGAATTCCATAATAACGCAGGACTCTCCATAAAATTAGCCGGTGCACACTATCAAAGGCTTTTTCATAATCCACTAATGCCATCAAAAGTGGATTTCTATATTCTACGCATTACTATACAACATGTCTTAAAATGAAACATTGGTCAGTAAAACTACTACCTTTTCTAAATCCTGCTTGTTCATCTCTCAGCTTTTCATCAATATTCTTCTCGTCTCTTTAGAAAAAGCGTACTATATATTTCCATAACAACTGACTTCAGTGTTAAACCTCTGTAATTATTACAATCAGTTAGGTCTCCTTTTTTGAAATTTTCACCAACATTCCTAACTCCCATTCATCAAGTTTTGCCTCTTCATGCCACATTCTTCAGAATAATCTTGTAAGTACTCTGGGAGTCACTTCATGTTCGGCTAGTATCATCTCGGCAGTTATATAACCGTATCCCGGGGCTTTCCATCTAATTAGTTTTTTCAGGATAGCTTCAACTTCAAACACACTGAATTCAGCTTCAGGTATATCAATCAAATTATTCTCTTCATATCCCCTATTCATAACCTCACTAAAGTGTTCCATCCAACGTTGCCTTTCCTCATCTCTGTTGCTATAACAGATCCATCTCTCTTTTTGATGGATATATGATTCTTCTTCTTTGCCCCAATAGAGATTTCAATAATAATTCCATGAGCAATTCTTACACCATAGCCCATTCCTGAATTCATAGCTTTGTCAGCCTCATCTGCATTACTGTCTAATTATTTCCTCCAGTTATTCCTAGCTTTTATTTTGACCTCACTATCAATACCAAAATACTTAGCATGCTCTACCTTGTAATTTTCATTACTTCGTCGAAAACTTTCAACAATCAATTCTGTTTTTGTTTCCTTTTCATAGTATCCCAAGTCTCATTTGATATGCATGGCTTTCTCCTTGTAACTACGTGGCCAAAGACTTCTCTACCAACTGACTGATATATGTTCTTCATGAATTGTTTGTTCTTCGTCTTTTAAAGACTCTAAGACTAAAAATCGATTCCTACATTAAGTTTCAAATGTTTCTCTGTGCTCTTCTTTCAAAAGTTTGTTGTATCAAATCTATATATTTTATCCACCTTCCTTTTGGGTGCTTTCAGTTTTAATTTCAGTGTGGCAATGGGGAGCTTGTGATCAATACCAATACCAATATAGCTTCTTACATTTCTCAGAGTCCTCCTCTCTTTATTAATGGTAATTTGATTGATTTCATTTTTGTAACTGCCACATGGTGAAGTCCATGTATACTTGTGGATGTTCTTGTGTTGAAGAAGAGAACCTCCAATGACAAGATTGTTTGCTGAACAGAAGCTTATGAAATGGGCTCCATTTTCACTTGCAACTTCGCCAAGACCTTCGACACGAATCACATTCTTTATCCCTTGATTATTACTTTCAACTTTAGCACTGAAGTCGCCAATCCCAATTTTCATATCTCTCTCTGGGATCTCATTTATTACACTCTGCAGTTCTTCATAGTATTCATCTTTAATTTCTTCAGGGGAATCATTTGCTGCTGCATAGCAGACTATAATACGCATGTTGCAATACTTCGATTTGAACTTAGCTAGTAACAATCTACTATGTACAGCTCTCCACTCGGTTAA
>NC_090728.1:98353444-98375944 GCF_036898095.1 Palaemon carinicauda
GAACAAGGAAAATAGTCCAATGAGGAAAGGAAAAAAGGAAAAATAGAATATATTAAGAATAGTAACAACATTAAAATTAATATATCCTATATAAACTATATAAACTATAACTAAACAAGAAGAAGAGAAATTAGATAGAGAAGTGTGCCCGAGTGTACCCTCAAGCTAGAGAACTCTAACCCAAGATAGTGGAAAACCATGGTACGGTGGCTATGGCACTACCAAAGACTAGGGAAAAATGGTTTGATTTTGGAGTGTCCTTCTCTTAGAAGAGCTGCTTACCATAGCTAAAGTCTCTTCTAACCCTAGCAAGGGGAAAGTGGCCACTGAACAATTACAGTGCAGTAACCCCTTGGGTGAAAAAGAATTGTTTGCTAATCTCAGTGTTGTCAGGTGAATGAGGACAGAAGAGAATATGTAAAAAAATAGGCCAGACTATTCGGTGTATACGTAGGCAAAGGGAAAAGGAGCCGTAACCAGAGAGAAGGATCCAATACAGCAATGTCTGGCCAGTCAACTGACGCCATAACTCTCTAGTGGTAGTATCTCAAGTATCTCAACGGGTGGCTGATGACTGGCCAACCTACTACCTAAGAAGGTATAGGCTACAATCTCAGGATTGTTTGCTATCGCTTGAGGTTACACTTATCTATCCTCTTTTCTTATATACTATCGTAAATTACATCTAATCACTGTTATCTTAATGGGATCTGTTCTCTCTTTTCTTCTTTGCTTTCCCACCTGAACTGGACCATACAAATATAGCTTGATTCCTATTTACTTCCAGTGGTATTTGTGCTTCACATAAATACTGGAGTTTCATTATAGATGAAATCAGCCTGATCAATAAAATCGTTCAATTTAGACAGGTGAATGATTTTCTTCGTCTAAAATCACAATTTCTATGCGTAAAGTACTTTGTCTTTTTCTATCGAAGATTAAATCATCAAAATAAAATTTAAGCAGTAGCCGCTGGTTTACCAATTCGTTTACTTTACTATCGCCAATAAGATTAGCAAAGGTCGTGAGTTTTATGGTGTAAACCGGAAATCCTAAAGGAAGTTATATGCATTCATATATTCAGTTCAAATGAGTAAATGTTATGAAAAGGCATTCATAAGGCCTAACGTATATTAGAACAAAAGGTAACAAAAATATGGTTATCAAAGCGAATGTAAAACTTACGAACTCGAAAAAAAATTAGGTTGCAAGCGTACTGATATAGTATGTCATGATAAAAAATGTGCTGGAAAATCGTAAATGTTTACACATGTGTTATTTTTTTCCGCAAAGCTAATATTGACTGAATAACCAGAAACGTCAGAAAGAGATTTGTCATAAAAAATTATATTGTCTCCACCTAGATTAAAATGCAAAAGGAAATTGCTTCCGACTTCAACATTTTGAGAGAACAATTCACAGTCACGAATCACTTCTCTCTTTCAGAAGAGCTTCCATAATATCTCTCATCAATATATATGTTTTTGTTAACAAAATCAAATAAAATGTCAATATTTCTTTTTTTTTTTTTTTTGTTTTATAATTATGTCGAAGGAAACCCATTCACGTAAACTCATGCTGACTATAGACACTTCTCAACGATATTACTATCTTATCGAAGATATTACTACCTCGACCTAATACCAATGAAAGTATCTTTCCACTATATATATATATATATATATATATATATATATATATATATATATATATACAAATCTATATGTATATATATATACATATATATATATATATATATATATATATATATACACATATATATACATATGTACATATATATATATATATATATATATATATATATATATATACATATGTACATTTATATATATAATTTGTATATATATATATATATATATATATATATATATATATATATATATATATACATATGTACATTTATATATATATATATATATATATATATATATATATACATATATATATATATATATATACATATACACATATATATACATATGTATATATATATATATATATATACATATGTACATTTATATATATATATACATATATATATATACATATGTACATTTATATATATATATATATATATATATATATATATATACATATATATATATATATATATATATATATATATATATATATATATATATATATATATCCGCGATAGTGAGCGTGTGCATCTGCTTCGAGATTAAAGATCAAGCAACACTTCAATATATCCTCTCATATTTTTCTCAGTACCGTGTACAGTACAACTAAAGTAAAAGCATTTCTAATAATAGATCTTGATTCCCGTACACGTAAAGGTTAAACGTCAGAGGTTCGTGTGAGCAAAAACGATTTTATTCTCTCGATTGTCTTTTGTAATATATTCTTTTACAAATTTTCACTATCCCTTATCGTAATAATTAAATGTGTTGAAATGCCTATTCATTTATTCGTAAATTTTCAATGTGAAATGCGAGTTTGCATCTGCATAAATTATATATGATTTACTTACAAAATTGTGATTATTTCTTTCAAGCAATCTTATTCGAGTTAATGATACAGTATGTTACAAATACTTAAACTAGTTTTATTACTTCCCCAGCCTAAGATTAAACCCATCGCTTTGTTGACCAATGTTAGAACCTTTTATAAGTTTAATTGATTCATTTTTTACCATTTCGGGAAAAGATACTGCGTTAAAGGTGAAGCCTCCTGAAGTCCAAAGAGAAACAAACTAAATTTTTCGTTGATGTTGTCAAGTTGGCGAGCCAATCCTCTTCTTATTAAACTACACCTTTCTTTCTTTTCATTCTTTCTCAGCTTTTAATGTTTATCTATATATCTATCTATCTGTCTATCTATTTATCTATATATATATATATATATATATATATATATATATATATGTATATATATATATATATATATACATATATATAAATATATTTACATATATATGTATATATACATATATATGCATATATATATATATATATATATATATATATATATATGTATGTATATAAATATATATACATATATATTTATATATATATATATATATATGTATATATATATAGATAAATATATATATATGTATATATACAGTATATATATACATATATATATATAAATATATATATATATATATATAAATATATGTATATATATATACATATATATATATATATATATATATATATATATATATATATATATATATATATATCTCCCTCCATCCATTTACCAAAGAACTTACCCCAATTTTGGGGGATAGTAGACATAAAAAAAGGACCAGAAGGGGACTCTTCCTCTCTTCGCTCCTCCCAGCCTGTCAAGGGATTCACCATAGTTTGGTTGGTACTGCTAGGGTGCCAAAGCCCACCCTTCCCCGATATCCACCATAAATGGAATGTTATATGCTGAATACCCTACTGCTGCTACCTCAGCAGTCACCTATGCTACTGGAGGAAGCAACAGGATATATATATATATATATATATATATATATATATATATATATATATATATATATATATATATATACTGCATATATATATATATACAGTATATATATATATATATATATATATATATATATATATATATATATATATATATATATATATATTTCATTTATTATCATTTACATCCTTCTGTCATTCATTTTTTTTATCCCATGTTTTATCTAGTTCATTTTATACTATAAATTAATGTCTTTTTTCTAATTGTCCTCGTAAACGCTTCTTTTCTTTTCCAATTTGGTTTAATAGTCTTATTATGTTTGTCTCCATTTGACTCTTAACTTCTGACCTTTAGAAAAATCACTTATGAGACTTTAACTTATAATTGACAGTGAAACATTTAATGGACCAGAGTTATTATTTAAAGTGATGAACATTATATAAGTAATGTTTATAAAAATGAATATGCAATATATAGCTGAGCCATTCTAATATGTTTATCACTCCAAAATAAATTTGAGCCCAGGATTTTAATGTTAAACAGAATTATACATATACTTATGTTTTTGTGTGTTCTAACGTACCCCCATTTAAAGCTGAAACTACCTTAAAAGTGGAAATATGGAAAATTTCGTTATTTATTTCTTTATCTTAGTTTATCTAGTCCCCATTCTATTCATTCTAGGTCGCCCTCCTTCTATCTTTATAACCTTGTAAAACTTCGCTAATCAACACTTTTTGCACTTTACTCCGAGTAAATCAATAATCTAGAATTACACAAAATAGTGTATTATTACCATTATTATCCATGCTACGATCTTAGTTGGAAAAGCAGGATACTACTAGCCCAAGGCCTCCAACAGGAAAAGCAGCCTAGTGTTGAAAGGAAACTGAGAAATAATGAATGAATTATATAAGAGAAGAAAGGAAAATAAAGTATATAAAGCATTTCAAGATCACTAACAACTAAGAAATCAATCAGCCATATATAAACTATGAAACGAGACTTATGTCAATATGTTCAAAAGAACAAATACATTTGCAACAAGTTTGAACTTCTGAAGTTCCCCCGATTCAACCTCCATATTATGACCTTTACACAATCTGGTTACATAGAATTGAGTCTTATGATGAAGGTAAGACTTAGAATTAACTACATATCTAGTATGCGTAAATGATATTACAGTAAGGGGAGATTTGAAAGCAAAGGATGGTCAGAATCATAAAAAGTCTTTTGCAACACACACTAACTGAACAACGATGCCAAAGATTAATATCCAGATCAGGAATAAGAAATTTAGTAAACTTAAGTTTTTGTCTAACAAAGTAAAGTGCGAATCAGCAGTAGAAGAATGGATAGAACAACAGTACTCAAAACAGGGTAATGTTAAAGAATTAGGGAAAAATCCTTAGTACGGATTGATTACCAAATTTTTAAAAGACATTCTCAATATGCCAATTTGCTGTGCAGTTCTATTCTATATCTGGAAAGTCAATTAAGGTTTAGCTTCCTTCCCTATTAATTTGCACCAAACACTAATCTTAATGAGATATCTATTAAGAAATTCAGCAACCGCAGGTCTACATTCAGGAGATAACATTGGGGAAAAGAGAGTAGCATCATCTGCATATGCAACAAGCTAGATTTCCAGATGATGTGTATATAGTATAAAGAGTAATAGGCTGACAGCACTTCTCTGAGAAGCACCAAATATTTCTATACTCTAGTAACTATGATAATTATCAACAACTACTCTTTGCAACCTATTACTTGGATATTCAATAGTGGTGCTAAGATGAAACCAACCTACTCTCATCTGTTCATGTTTGAAAAAAGGGCCTTATGATTAACGCGATCATAGACAGCACTAAAATCAAGGCCAGTTATTCAAACATCCTGAGCCCAATGAAGAAATTTCTGTCCTCCATTAGAAATTTTGAGAAGGACATAGCTATTTAGATACTTTATTAAAAGAAATTAAAGTCCATAGATCATATGAGAGTTATGGAAATTGGGTGGTAATCAGCAGGGCTAGTATTACCGCAAACACATTTACCTATTGTGTAACATTGCCAATTCTACAACAAATTCAATAAGAACATATGCTTACTAACTTGCAAAAAATAACATGCAACTCAAGAACTAAAAAGCAAAAGAAATATAATATTTGTGTCTAAACCTCCATAAGACTGAAGGTCCAGCAAAAGCGATTTAATTTGACTGGACTAAAAAGATCAACAAGTTAATTTGACATCAGAAAAAAACAGGAATGAGAAAGAATGAGTTTCTCGTTACTCTGCTTATTTACAAACACATTAGCCAGTGAGTGACAGAGCTATCTGGTTTAAGAAAAGTAGGAATTGTTATGTCTACACAAAAGAATATAGATTTTAGGGAAGCCCACCATTTATGTTCCTATGTTGTACCAGAAAGGGGTTCTTTTATAGGCAAATTGTACTCTTTTTCTTTTAATGCATGAACTTTCTGAGCAACAGATCTAAACTGATTATAGTTACTCCAAGTCAAATCTGATCACGTCTACAAACCTCATTGAAAAAGGGTTTTTCCTTAATTCAGTACTTTAGCACACGCGACGGAATACCCCTATCAATAATGTTGACGAGATTTTAATTCAAGAAAACAACAGGCTCAAGCTCTTTATACAAGTGACACAAAATGGACTGACTATCTGTTATAACCCCAGGAGAAGCAATGTATATTAGTCCAAGTAATTACCAGACTTTTGAGTTGCCTCACTAATAATTACCTCATTGCCTGATTCAGAAGCAAAGCCAAAAGAAGAATTTAACCACTCTCTAAGCTGAGCATTGAAATAACCAAAAGCACAAAAAAAAAAAAAGGTTTCTATCCTCTTAGAAGAAGAGGATCGAAGATAAAATCATCAAAGTCTGGATTCGATAGATCAAACATAAATAAAAGTGTTTATAAGTACCACAAGCTTTCATGACCTACATCTCTTAACATCCACATGCTTACCTAGACATAAGATAAACAGGGTACTCAGTCCTAATATGCTCCGCCATGCCCCTTGCCCTAGAAATGGCATACCATATCAAAATATTGGTTTCTTAAAACCTTGAATAAGCAGCTCAGATGAGTGCGTCTGATGAGAAATCAAATTTTCTGACATAATAAAATATCATACAGGGTTGGGAGTAACTGTGAGGTCTTTAATATTTCAAAGTAGTCTACGAATTTTGTAATACACTATATGGCACTGGTGCACTCTGGACACACTGGTCTTGTAATTTGATCAATATCATAAATAACCACGTGTTGCAAACTCACTAATCAGCTCTCATGGTGGAGATTGGATGATTCCAAGTCTAAGAACAGATTCCTGAATTCGCCAGGTCTATGTACAGTGGACATGAAATGAACTTATATCTTTCTTCATAGTTCGATTGGTAAAGTATCCTTCCCCAGCCATAAGCATTTATCGTAAAAGAATTTCCAGCAGATATACATTCCCAAAGGTAGAATTCGGTATTGTAGTTTAGATTTACACACACACACACACACACACACAAATATATATATATATATATATATATATATATATATATATATATATATATATATATATATATATATATATATATATATATATATATATATATATATACATATACATATATACTTTATAAGTAAGAATGAAATAAAGATATAGGTGATATATACTCATGTTCATATGTCTCTTTGGAATAATTTAGAAAGGCAGTTAGTAGTCAAGAAATCTCTCACTGAATAAAAAGACCATATATGTTAACAATTTCTGATAAGAAAGAACAGACGCAATGAATAGAGAATTAAAGGGAAATCGGATATATCAATGGCAGCTAGATAAACTTATGAATATATGGTATAGGATATTATACGTTAATCTCACAACCAAGTCAAAAGGTCATGGTGCTTTCAAGCAGCATCTCAATCTTTCTTAAAGCTAAAGATCTTGAAGGAGATTTGGAGATGGTGTAATATTAGATGGCATTATGAGAGAACGGGTGAATGGCAGGATGATTGAAATGAGAATACAAAAGTACCTCCTTTGCAAGGAGTTTGGAAGGACAGAGGAATATCATCATGATAAGATTTTAGAGACGACTTTTCCTTATGTAACTAAGGCGTTGAGATAATGATTGAATGCGAAGGAAAGAGAGCACTATCTATGCA
Organism: Palaemon carinicauda; assembly: GCF_036898095.1. NCBI lineage: Eukaryota > Metazoa > Arthropoda > Malacostraca > Decapoda > Palaemonidae > Palaemon > Palaemon carinicauda. The sequence goes on from NC_090728.1 coordinate 98,361,104, forward strand.
TTTCCTAATGCATTAATGATTATCCATTTCGTAAATAACATTATATATCAGAAAATAGGCCTAAAGAATGGTTTGAAGTTTTCAGTACATTTGGCTTAAGACTGAGACTGAAGCGTACATGGCATTACTCTGGTCTGTGATAAACTTGCATCTATTGTTTTACAATAGCAATTAAAAGATTAATTCAATATTAGATTCTTATTAAATATATCTAACTGCGGTAGTTAAAGATACTTCTATACCACTCATTTGAATTATATCATCCTCGTCGATACCGATCTTTGGCCGCAAGATAACGAATATGTCTTAATTATTCTCTCCATTAATATCGGTTTTATGGGAACGCTAAAAATGGGATGCAGAAATACGCCAGAAAGTTTGTTTTTTACTACAAAAGACGGATAGTATTCATAACAGCAACACAATGAGGTAAATAGAGGTGTAAATAAGTTTTGCATTTGAATTTCAAAGATAACAAAAGATAGCAAGGCCCGAAAAGAGAATTAAGTTAATATACCCCACCAGAAAACTAAATACATTCATTATTGTACGATCTTGAATTAATTCATTTATTTATGTATTCATCTTTGATACAAGTATGTATTTGTTTGTTTATTTGTTTATTTTTCTCTCCACCATTTTGTGCCCTAGCTGTACATATAGATTAAGTAAATTCGTATTAAGAAAAGTGCTAAATTTATATGTAAATAAGCATCAGATAATTGTCAATACAAAGGACGCTTTAATTGTCTAAACCGGAAATCGCACTGCAAAATGTAACTATTTTGGAGAGAGAGAGAGAGAGAGAGAGAGAGAGAGAGAGAGAGAGAGAGAGAGAGAGAGAGAGAGAAGAGAGAGAGAGAGAGGGTGGGGGGTGGGCATTAGCTTTGAATTTGCGTTATACCATATTTTATAAAGAAAAATATTGCTCATATAGAAATGAGTAATGTATTTAGATGCATATTTCCTTCTAGTAATGAAAAATATGTTATTGGATAGAAATATTGTGAATATATATGCTCTGCTAATAGTGAAAAACATAGAAAACAAATAAATTTTGTCTGAAATGGATCACACAAATAAATTGTAGGAAGAAATATTGTTTGATAAATCCTATCATAAATTATAGATTTTCGTTGCCTCAAATAAGTAACAATTTCAAAAAGAAAAAAAAAACAATAGGAATAACAGAGGAAATTAATAGTATGAAAGATTTCTATTTCACGTTCTTTTTACGAAGGAGAGAAAAGCAGAAGATATTTCTTAGAAAGGAAAATCTGAGATAATACGCAGCTCTGCAACTTGCGAAATCACCTTAGCTTGGTCATTTCTTAGCTAAAGCCAGAACTTCTTTGGGATAATATTTACTACCTTGCTTTTAGCATTGTTTTTCTTTGTATTAAAGTTTTTAGAATTATTTCCCAAATTTAGAGTTGGCTTATGATTAAAAAGGTATTGTCTCGAAGTATTCGCAATGTATGGTAATATTTATCAGAAAATTACTTAAAATTGTTTTATAGAATTTCTTCTCTAAGTATGGCAATAATACTTTTGTTTTTTTGCTCAACCTGGTCATGAACTTATATAAATTTGCTACGGTTGTATTGTAACGATTACTATTACAAAAGAATGCTGAGAGGTCATTTATCAAGGGCGACTGTTTTAATCATTAGGAAAGAGGTCTTTCATTATCTTTGACAAAGTATCATCTTTCACCGTTTATCAAAATCAGACGACAGACATTTTACTTTTAAATATTCCAGTTCTCTTTTTTAATCGATTTCATGAGGCAGTGTATAGCCTAAAGATTTACTTTTCAAGAATATAATGGATATTGTAAAAGTCTGCCTATTTAATGGCAGGGGAAAAGCAAGAACTTTATACACAAACACTTTTTTTCATCAATAAAATCACTAAGTGGAATTATGGTCTTATAATCGAAAATATATAAAGCTTTTCATTTTCAGAACTTTCTTATATTTCAGATCGATTGAAGTGGATAAGCTCAATATGCCTTTTTTCTAAAGGTAGAAATTCTTCATATTTGTAAGTTATATTTCTTATCATTCAAGGCTGTCTTTATAAAAAAAAAAAAAAAAAAAAAAAAAAACATGGAAAGTCGGTACATATCACTAAATTCGCCTTACTGTTAGCAGAACCTGTTTAGGCCTGTTTTTTCTAGAATTATTATTTTAGAGTTTTTGCGACCTTCTTGTCCTGAAGCTGTTGTATATAAATTGCTATCTGTTGAAGTAAACCTAGTTACATTCACCTTGCCTCTTAGTTACAACCTAACGGCTCACTCTTACATTGGTGTATCACTCAGGGGTCACCAACGTGAGTGAGACGTTGGGCTGTAACTGAGAGGCGAAGTGAATGTAACTAACTTTACTTCAACAGATAGCGAGTTTGTATAAAAGATTCAGGACAAGAAGGTAAAAAAAAATCAAACAAAATAATTTCTGTAAAATCAAGCTTAAAAAGTTTCTGTTAATAGTGAGGTGTAGAGCGAGATATACAATAAAAAGAAAATACCGTTACAGTGTACGAGAGTGTGTGAAACACGTGCTGTACACTGTCGACAATATCAGCCAAAAGTTTGTTAGTAACACTGAGACCGAAAAGTCTACTTTACACTGAAAAAGTGCATCTCACCTTTTATGTCTTATTCAGCTAAAGTATAAACTTTCTGAGCCACAGTTCTTGGTTGTTTATTATCATTCAAAGTCCTATCAGATCTATTCCGTTTTACACAGGTTATAAGCCTCCTTGTTTTCCAGATAGGAATGTCTATAACCGTCATTGTATCAGACTTTGTCCTTAATATGAAAATTTAACAAAAGAAAGAGAATTTATCTATTCATTATGCTGATGATATTCTAATTCTAAGGAACAATAGATTCGACTTCCTTACAAAATAACCATATCAATCGTGATAAATCGCCAAAAAACTCCATTCCATTCTGCGGGACATACCAATGACTACCCGCTGAGCTCTAAATTTTAAAGAAACCAGAGAATGGTCATAAGTCTAAATAGGTTAGACCATCACGACTAGTTATAAGAAAAAAATAGGATCGGTCAGTGCTAGATACAAGAGAAGCTGCAATTATAATTGTTGTGCAAGATACATATTTATAATTTTTTTTCTCCAAATTCAGTAGTAAAGTCAAAAGCTCTTAGGATATGACAATTAGATACACAAACAAGGTAATTACATCACTATATCATGTTCTATATCACAATATAGGTAATTAGATTATGCACAGTTTGCCACTAGTTCCATGCAAATCGGATAAAGATTGACCACGATATAGCAAAAAGACAATTTTTATCTTTTCATGACCTTGACCTTGACCATAAAACAAATCAAAACGTCCTTTGATCGTGGCCATTCATCTCACCAAATTTCATGACATTCGGTAAATTAGTTTTCGAGTTATAGGAATCCTAAATACACACACACAGACATACAAACATACGCCTTTCAAAACATAACCTTCGCCGCAACGAAGTTGGCGAAGGTAATGATTCCTATGATGAACATTGAAATCGACAATAATCACATTTGTGGTTTTTCTATTATTTTTCATTACAATGCAGAGACTCAAAAATAGTATCATCTAAAATTATTTTGCCTTCTTCAGACTTTAATATTTTATTATGACACAGTCATTTCAGATCTCTGAGATCCTTGTTACTCAATTTCAATATACACTACCATGAGCCCTTCCTTAGAATAACATCCATCTTAAAAAGTATTGACTTCTGTAAGATTAAAATGAGAACCCTCGACAAATGCCTATTTGAGAAACCAAAGTTCATGTTTATAATAATGTTACGATGTTGTCCGGATATAGCAGTGCATTAGATTACACTGTTGAGATCTGAAACACATAGATCTAGGATTCAGCCGACTTTCTCCGTGCTTCTTGAGAACGAAAATCTATGAAAATTATACGTTACTCTCAGAAAACATGTTGAGAAGGATGATAGCTATAACAGCATGAGCGAAACTTTGTGTATAAGAAATTGTCTATCAAAATCCAGTAAAATTATAACAAAATGTTGACAAAGAACCTTCCAGAAAGGTAATTGGAGTGATAGAGGTACATTTGTAATTACATTAGGAGTAAATTACACCATGTTCTGTTAGTATGGTACTAACACATTAGGCAGTGTAAACAAAAAATTTCATATAATTGTTGTGGTTTTTTTTCGGGAAAATTAGATACATTTGACAAGTATACAGATATTGATATTGTGAGCAATGCGGGCGAAAAATAATGTACGACAGTTTTTTTTTTTACCTTCATGAAATGGTGTTTGGTGAATACATAATAAATCAGGAAATTCTTCATGAAAGCAAGCAGTAGAAGATTAAATAACAGATAACACTTCCACACGGACTTACATAACAGTAATAAAGACTAAGCCCTTTCTCATGTTTAGGTTCACCCTTACTCATATAGTGAATGTTCATCGAGCCGTTTTAAAACTACTCCTATACTTCCATAATGCGTGAGGTACTTTGAACACGATGACTCAGATTATCAATGAGTGATGAAGAAAATCTAACGTCGTCTAAGCTTCTTAAAACCAGGTGATAATTCTTAATGAATTAATTCACAATAGATAGTTTTCCGTTACAGTACGAGATGGACATATAAATGCTTAGGGCATTATAGTGATTAGATGGTGAACATATATCTTAACATTTCTGTGAAATATATAGCCTTATTGTTAATGAACTATGAAGTATCGATGTGTTCCGGTAAAAATTTCTTGCCATCATCTAAGATATCAACCCAAAACTATGAAAGATAAGAATAGTGTCATGTGAATAAACTCGTAATATAATAGATTATAGATATCAGTGACGAATTATTTTATAACATCGATATAACACAATAAAGATAACATCTTTTGCCATACCATCAAGGCTGGAAAGTTTTGTAAGGTTCAATTGTGGTATTATTGCCAAAATATCATAGTTATCATCAAGTATTTACAATTTCACTTTACGTCCAATTGATTCAGTTTATAAATATTATGGAGATGGTACTACGCTTCAATTGGCACCAGTTTGCCTACATAATGTAACAGTTACCGAGCGTGCCAAATTGAATATCAATAGCCATTCACACAAAATACAATGATTGGGTGACCTAGATATTTCGGAGAAACCACTTAAAAGGAAATGTGGAAATAATATAGTATAAGCGAATTGGATACTTGTTTTAAACTACGCATGTTTTCACAATAATCAAGTGAATATAGAGGGTACATACGCACTAACACACGCAAACACATACACACACACACGTGCACACACACATACACACATATATATATATATATATATATATATATATATATATATATATATATATATATATATATACATATATATATATATATATATATATATGTTTTTGGGCTCAAGCCATGTCGTCCTGATGGAAGTTCCTAAAGTAGCTTCCTAAGGGATATATGTTACTACAGTGATATTCCCAGAGAATTAAACCTTCAGGTTTCAGAATTCTAACTCCTGGAGCGAATATCCTTAAATTTCTCTCTCAAGGATATCGCATAATATCAGAGGACGTATTATTGACACGCCACATAGAAATCTGCTCCCCTAATAGCGTTTACGCTTCGAGGGGGACGTGGCAGAATAGAAGGGGAGCCGTATCAAGGTTACCCCAGTTCTCGTACTACTATTGACTACCACAACAGCGCCATCTCCAAGATGGCGGACATTCCTAATTTTGTAGCGATTTCGCTCAGTGGTGCTCCCTGTTGATCTAACTTTTCGATCGATTTGCAAGGATTATTATTATGCATTCTCCAACTTCTTTCGCCTTCGGAAAGTTGAGTATTGGGTCTTTACAATGAGTAATTTTTAGCTCCTGTTTCACAGTGAAATTAGAGTAATTTTTTGTGTTTAAAAGCTAAGCCTGATACCGGAGGTGCCATGGGTACTGTCGTTCGTTAGGCATGTGTTATTTAGTTAGTAGAACGACTTCCCGGTTTTAAATAGCATTAATTAACTAATTAATTATGTAAGCTATTTAGGTAAATTATACTTGTAAAGATATTCATAATGTGCATAATTTTCCTTTCTATGTCGATCGTATAGTTAGAGTTTCAGTGAGTGAGGTAACCGAGATCTCGTCTCGCCTAGGTAACCTAACCTAGGCATTTTATTATACGTTCAGACATTTCCCCGGTTACCCTCGTGTATTGTTTTATCAATTCATGTAGAGATAGTTATCTCCTAGAATTAGATGAAGCATTACACGTCTCCAAAAAGGGGATTTGAGGGTAATCTCTCCTTCCCTCTGAGCGTAACTTAGGCTGCAACCCTACTGGGTGAGCCTCGAATTATTAATTCAGGCATGACTAGCCTACGGTTTTTTCTGCCCTTCCCCTGTAACCGCAGATGCAGCTTTTTGGGTTTGGACCAGAACCTCAGAGTATTTAGTCTGTGGTCGGTAGCTGACTAGCAAGGTGAATAGAATTCCTTTTGCTAGGTTAGACAGCCGACATAGCAGGCTAGACCTCCCTAGGCCACTCCTGAAGGGTCTGTACGATATGATACTTTCTCCCTGTGGCCTAGCAGACTAGTCCTGTGCCGGCAGACCCTAAGCTGAAGAATAGAATTCTTCTACTGCTTGGGACACCAGCACTAGAACCCTGTTCCTTTATTGTTTAGAGGTAGCGGCGAGGGTTTTCCCAAACTCTTTGTTGTATTAGTCTAACCCTAGGCTAGGGAATAGAATTCTTTAGCCACATGGGATAGTTCTCATACAGGAACGGAGTTTCGTTAGGTGAGGTAGGACAGGCTATACGGCCGGCTCCTGCCGTACCTTATACAGGACCCTTTTTTCCCTTTTCCTCTATCCCTTTATGTTGGCGGCTTCCTGCAACCTTACTGTTGCCAGTGGGTTGCCGGGACCAACCAGACTCCCTCTCTACAGTCGTTGTCCGACAGCCAGTAGCTATATCAGCGGCAGGCAGCCATGATAGCTGCCGGCCGGCAGTCATAGCAACTGCCGGCCGGCAGTCATAACAGCTGCTGGCCGGCAGCCATGACAGCTGCCGGCCGGCAGTCATGGCAGCTGCCGGCCGGCAGTCATGATTTCTGCTGGGAGGCAGCCATGGCGGCTGGTGGCCATGTTCACTGTGAGTGAGAAGTCCCTTCTGTCACCAAGGTTCTTCAGTTCTCCCTTGGACTGCTAGCCACAGCTTCTGTTGCCGGGGTACTGCCTACCAGGCCAGTACAGATTGGTGCTGACTCAACCGGCAGCACGCCAACTGTACTGATACTGCCGGCCGGCAGGGTATAGGCAGGACCTTGCTGACGACAGTACTGTAGCTGGATGGAAGCTTGAATGTTACATTCTCCCCTTCCATTTGAACCTTCTTTCTGGAGAAAGGCAGTAAAATTAGACTTTTACATCCATATTTACTGTATACATACACAGTATTAGGTAGCCTTTTCTCCAAGCTATCTCTCTCTCTTTTAGCTAGCAGGCTGGATGTGCCGGCAAGAGCTAGCTATGCCGATGACATGCCGGCTGAACTACAGTATATGTTTATACAGGTAGTCAGTATATTTGCAGTATAGGATATACTGCAGATAGAAAGCAACTGTATATATTATACTAGTAGTGATTTCCAATATATCTTGAATATCCCTACCCAAGTATTTGTGGAACCCAATCTCATATTGAAAGAATATAATTTCTTCACTATTCTGATTAGAAATCAGTCTTCAGATTACCCTGCAATATTAAAATTTTTAAGGGCCGGAGATTACACTCCTAACCCTTAAAGGGGAGAGCCCTTATCCTTGAGTCTCCCTGATCAGGAAACTCTATGATTTAATATTGCAAGGGAGGCCACAGCAAATAGGTTGGGTGGGATACACAAATATATGTCTTTATTTTTCCCCAGTCCAGTTGGCATCATGCCAGCTGGACCGTGCAGTCGGATGCTTGCCATAAAGGCAGCACACTGGCTGGATCACTCTATATATAATTATACAGTAGCCAGTAATTTTCAATATGGTACATACTGCAAATAAAAAACTACAGTATGATTATACAGTAGTTATTTTTAACATATCTTGGGTACCCTTGTGCGAGCTTCTGCTGGTGCCGCTCTTATATTGAAGGAATAGTGTTTCTTCATTATGCTGATTGAGAAATCAGTCATCCTTTCCCCACAGTGTTAAGAATAAAAGGGACAGTGAATTATACACTTCTCTACCCCTAGGGGTGAGAACCCTTTTAGTTGGAGTTCCTTTGATAAGGGAATCTCTTCACATTTAATTCTGAGGGGAGGTAACAGCATTTGCTTGCAGAGGATACACAAGAATATGTCTCCTACTATCCCTTTATAGATTGCTATCCTAAGCTATTTTGTTAAAAGACGACTTTTTATATATTGGTTATCAGTGAGATAATCAATTGTATACTCATTCTGTTTTCCTTTCTTTACAGGAGGAACACCAGATGTCATGTGTTGCAGTCTTCTGCAAAACTAAGAGTAAGTGTTTTTACATTCATAATGCATGCAGGTTTCATGCCCCCTGCAATATTATTTCCGAACCCCTACATTATTGGAACACGCAGGCTTGCAAGGTATGTCAGACCTTAATGTCCGAGGGTTTCAAGAATCCCAAGTCAGTAGAGACTAGGGATGCAGCTCGAGACAAATTACGCAACTGGGTGATAGGTTTTCAGAAAATCTCTCCGGGACCTTACCTGCCTAACGACAGGATGCGTAGGATACTATTTCAAACAGCAAGTAAAGAAATAGTGGTACCCCAGACACGACGTACATCTCCCGACGGCCAGATAGCCTTTGGGAAGGAGGGCAGAAAGCGCCCACGGGAAGAAGGGAAGAATGTCGGGTTGGAATTGTGTCCGTCTATGCCGGCTCTAGAGCCAGCGACATCGATATCTCCGCCTTCTATCCCTCTATTAGATGGAATGGACCAGTTATGGGCCCAAGTGAAGAATCTAATAGAAAACTTGCGCAAACAGAACGAAAAGCAGGAAGCGAAATACAAGGTACAGCCTTGTAAAGCTCCACTTGTCACTCCCCAGGGGTCATACAAACGACATGCTCCAAAACCAATCCCTGGAGGTTTGCGGAGCTGATGCCGATTTTAAACGGCAAACTCTACATCTCGGAGAAGATGGGTGCTGTTCCTTTGGACAAAATCCAGTTTTGGCCAAGCTTTGACGCTTTCCCTAACTATTTTGTTCCACTGAAATATGAACCAATATCAAGAAAAGGAACGGAATCAAAGGAGGTTATGATTCTCGACCATGATAAGGCACAGGCTATCCTATCAAGTAGCATAAAAAAGGCGTGTTACTCGGTGTCGAAGGTATTCAAACCAGGTAACAGGCACTCTTCCTTTCTTGCTCCTGCTTCAATTTCATTCCCCTTTATGAAGAAAGCATTTATATATGTCACCGAGGCAGTGTAGGCAGGTAGACCGTGTCCTACACTCGAGGAGTGCGAGCCTCTGTCACTAGACTTTCCCAGACAGAAGAAGAACTGGAAGGAAGCCCACTTAACCTATTCAGTAGGAAGACTTAAGGCGGATGTCGCCAGTCGACAATTTATGGAAAATCTCCCTAAATTATCCGAGTTTCTCTTACATGATGAACAAGAGACAAAGGAGAGACTTGCAGCCTCCCTATCTCTACAAAACTACATAGAGTTCTGTTCACCTCATCAAGATACCCCAGACATGCTCAAGGTCTTAGCTAAAATACATATGACTACCTTTGTAAAAGACCTTTATGCCTTTATAAAGGCTAGAAGAACATGTAGGGAGTTTGTGTTCACTACCACGACAGCGAAACACGAAACAAGAAAGCTAAAATCTTCCAACATCTGGGGTAAAGACCTCTTTCCACACGAAGTAGTCAGGAAAGTGATTAAGAATGCCACCACGGAGAAAGTAGGACTTCTCCAAAAGTGGGGCATCCTTTCAAAAAGAGAGTCTTCCACGGTTGTGGGTCCCAAACCTAAGAGGAAGGCGGAAAGGTCTGGAAATTTACTTCGGGCTATTCAACAACATCCCACAGTTGCAGTGACCGCGCTGCCACAGGCAGGTGGTCGAAAATATAATCCTTCTGATCAATCGAAGCATAGAGATGCTTCTGGTAGGAGCGAGGTTCCTTTAGGATCGCTGGACCTTCGATCCTTGGGTCCGTGGCCCAATCAACATGGGACTAAGATGGGAGGTAGAGATGTCTCTACTACCATTTCCTCAACTCCTCCTATAATCCAAAACTCTCCTGGAGGAGTTTACCTGAGAGCTCTAGAGCATGCAGGTGGTAAGGAAACTATAGTCCATCGAATTCCAGGGAAGGCCGTTGGGTGCCCACGAGAAGGACTCAAGAAAACTCAGAGTCATTCCGGACTTGTCGCCACTCAACAAGTCCAAATAAAACAACGAGTTCAGAATGTTAATCCTTCTGAACATAAGGACCCTATTGCCAAAAGGGGTGCTCATAGTCTTGCCAGACCTGAAAGTCGTCTATTGGCAACTTCCAGTCAATCACCCCTTCCCCTCCTATCTAGGATTCAAGTTACACAAGGTAACGTATTTCCTAGGAAAGATACTTGTCGGACTAGACACAATCCTAATTATCTTCATAAAATTGGCAGACACAGTCACGCAATAATTAAGCCTAGGAAAGGTTCAGGCAAAAATGTTCTTGGACGAGAGGCTGGGGTGGGCAGCACCCAAGGTGGCTGGTCTATGAACATCCAAGGAAATGATCCGGTCCCCGGAACATCGCGAATGCAAGATAAGCTTCAAGAAGTCTCAATTCTCTCCAGCTCAAGGGTTTCAATGACGAAAAAGCCATTGAAGCATGTTGTCACACCAACTCTCCTTTCCTTTGGAAATGTAAAAGGAGATTGCAATGTCGGTCAAAAGACTCTGGTAATCAGTCAGATTCCCAAAACGTGAACAGGGAGGAGCTCTGATCTCTCTCCAGTTTGCAATAGAGACAGACCCAGTGCTAAGAGCACTGCTGCAAGATGCGTTAGGAGTCTGGAGAAAATACGCATCAAACGCTTGAAGAGATCTAAAAAGACTAATATAAGTCCTTCCTTAATCGCTTCCCTAACAAAGGTCAAAGCCCGAAAGTCCCAAGACTATATTGGTCCTGACATGAGTGGGGAAACTCTCTCCGCGCAGATTAGACTGCCTACGGCAGATCTGGGACTCCGAAGCGATAATGAGACGCTGCAATCGACGATGCTAGAGAACGTCTCTTACAGTCTAGATGTAGTTAACCATCCCTTCCCTAAAGGGATGGCACCTGTCAGCAGTTCATGTATAATTGGTCTGCAATGTGACAGTGGATGCTCTGCTTAGGCTCAAGCTGATAGAGTTAGAATGGTCCACGGATGCAGACCTATTCTCTCCCAGATGAGAACAAGCCCCCAAACTGCAGTCTAACCTCTTTATTACGAGCGTCGTCAAGGAACTACCTCGATACGTAGCCCCATACGATTCTCCTCTAAAAAAAATGACAGACATCATGTCTCTGGAATGGAAGGGATAGACTTAGGATTTCCAGTTCGTCCCATCCAATCAACTGCTGAAGGTCCTCAACATACTGAGATCCTTCCAGGGAGAAGTAGCTCTGTTGGCTCCCAAGTAGCCCAAGCGCAATCTGTCCTCTTTGAGGAAGGAACGGAGACTGAGGCTGTCCCTAGTTCTCAACCCAGGACTATTTCAGAAGGTTCTGAGGTTAATTGCCTTCGATTTATCACAGACAACCCGAACCCTTCATTGCATGATTTTCTTGCCCTAGCGGTTAGGAAAAGATTTGGGATCTCAAAAGGCAATATAGAATTCTTAGAAGAATACAAGTCTAAGTCAACTAGAAGACAATATGAGTCATCATGGAAAAAGTGGGTTGCTTTTGTAAAAGCAAAAGGACCGAAAGAGATTCCAATGAACTTCTGTCTGTCCTTCTTTATCCATCTTCATAACCAAGGTTTGGCGGCCAACACGATAACTACGTGTAAGTCAGCCTTGACTAGACCTCTTCTATATGCTTTTCAAGAGGACATGGCGAATGAGATCTTTAATAAGATCCTGAAGGCATGTGCAAGGCTTAGGCCTGCAGCACCACCAAAGCCCATCTCTTGGTCTTTGGACAAGGTCCTACATTATCCCTCATCCGTGAACAATGAAGATTGTTCGCTTAAGGATCTAAACCCAAAAGGTTATTTTTCTGTTCGCTATAGCCTCAGGGGCTAGAGTTAGTGATATAATGTCCCTATCTAGAGATGAGGGCCACATTCAGTTTGCAGAAGCAGGAGAACTGAATCTCTTCCCTGATCCAACCTTTCTCGCTAAGAATGAGCTATCCACTAAAAGGTGGGGTCCCTGGAGAATCTACCCTCTGAAGAAAGATGTCTCTCTATGTCCGGTAGAGTGTCTAAAGGTCTATCTTTGTAGAACTTCAGACTTCAGGGGAGGACTGCTCTTTAAAGGAGAAACCTCTGGATCAAACTTATCCCTAAAACAACTGAGGGCGAAGCTCACCTACTTTATTCGTAGAGCGTATCCTGACATTACTCCCGCAGGTCATGATCCGAGAAAAATATCTTCATCACTGAACTTCTTTCAGTATATGGACTTTGAGCGTCTTCGTTCATACACCGGATGGAAATCATCCAGAGTGATTTACAAACACTATGCGAAACAGCTCCATGAACTGAAGCACTATGTAGTGGCGGCAGGTAGTGTATTAAAACCTGCCCCCTAATTACTGTCATAAACAGTTAATTGCTTGGGACTTCGAATGTCATCGCTCATATACTGGATGAGAATCATCCAGAGTGTTCTACAAACACTATGCTAAGCAGGTCCATAAACTGAAGCATTATGTGGTGACGTCGGGTAGAGTATTTAAATAAACCTACCGTCTAATTCTGCGATGAACAGCTAATTGACTGGGACTGTCAATTAAAGGGAGAAGGGGTCATCTCTCTTAGTGTGACCTCCTTTAAATAAGTGTTACCATGGTAACACTAACTCTGTTAAAAAATCCCAGGTGTGGAATTATACAGATAGCACTAGTGCCGTGTGTACGTAATACACAGTGTCGATAGAAGGTAACCGGTAGAGAAATTATGAAGAGAAATTTTATTATAAATTTTCTTCAATCTGAGAGTGGCACTCATCATTTCTTTCTTATCAAGAAAGAAATATAATCTCTGTACATGTTACATGTATAATTCCGTTATCATGCTACATTCGTTTTACTTGCTAATTCACTTAGTCATTTATTAAAAATAAATGTCTATTAGAATGTAATTGCATCCTAATTCCCCCGACAATTGCATGATTAAAAGTCCAGAGTATGAACTCTTCATATATTTGTATACTTACAAACAATGGATATAAGAAACACTGATAAGTATTCGGCAATATACACAAACTACGAGACGGTTTGTATATCCAGTGTATACTTATGTTTGTTCATACAATATATGCTAACCTTGAGACCCCTTTTCTACTGTCTAGAATGACTCTTCCCTGTAGGGGCAGGAAGCACTAACATCGTGTGTGATTAGTGATAATGACGGATAACGGTAACGTCATTTGTCTCGATTGGTCTAAATGATCATAGAAATGTTGTCCCAAGGTTAAGGCACTGATGAAAATCCACAGATACATCAATGCTCTGGTATGATTCCATCAGGACGACATGGCTTTAGCCCAAAAAACGGATTTTGAGCAAAAGCGAAAAATCTATTTTTGGGTGAGATCGCTATGTCGTCCTGATGGACCGACCCTTCTTTTCTAAAAGAAAAGATTTTCACAGTATCCCTCCCTGAAGTACTGTATCTGTAGCACCATGCTCAATGCTACAAGGAATGTCCGCCATCTTGGAGATGGTGCTGTTGTGGTAGTCAATAGTAGTACGAGAACTGGGGTAACCTTGATACGGCTCCCCTTCTATTCTGCCACGTCCCCTTCGAAGCGTAAACGCTATTAGGGGTGCAGATTGCTATGTGGCGTGTCAAGAATACGTCCTCTGATATTATGCGATATCCTTGAGAGAAAATTTAAGGATATTCGCTCCAGGAATTAGAATTCTGGGACCTGAAGGTTTAATTCACTGAGAATATCACTGTAGTAACATATATCCCTTAGGAAGCTACTTTAGGAACTTCCATCAGGACGACATGGCGATCTCACTCTAAAATAGATTTTTCGCTTTGCTCAAAATCTGTTATATATATATATATATATATATATATATATATATATATATATATATATATATATATATATATATATATATATATATGTATATATATGTATGCATGTATGTATGTATGTATTTATGTATGTATGTATGTATGTATGTATGTATGCATGTATATAAGACATTCTCATCATCATCAACATCAGTGGTAGCTAGTCCATTGTAGGACAAGGCTTCAGACATGCCATTACACTTGCGTCTATTCATGGCATTTCCATGCTAGTATATACCCGCAACATATCTTAGCTCATCACTTCATCGTCTTCTCTTCTTTCCCCTGCCTCGTTTGTAATCTCTAGGGACACATTCTGTTATGTCTTGCCCAAATCCATTTCTTTTTCTTACATGTTGAAATATCCTCAACCTTAGTTTTCTCTCTTAACCATGTTGCTCTTTTTTTAGTTTCTTGGCGTTAATCCCATCATTATTCTTTTTATTGCTCTTCAAGTAGTAAATAGCTTATGTTCTAAGGCTTTAGTAAGGCTTCAGCTTTCTGATTCATGTGTTA
>NC_090728.1:98390944-98400944 GCF_036898095.1 Palaemon carinicauda
TATATATATACATATATATATATATATATATATATATATATATATATATATATATATATATATATATATATATGTATATATATATATATATATATATATATATATATATATATATATATATATATCAGTATATATGTGTGTATGTGTGTCTATGCATGTGTCTGTATGCATGTGCACGAGCGAATGCATATATTTGTATAATATTAGGACTACAGTATATCTCCCCATAAAGTAAGATGTGGGATCCATTTCTTTTCAAGCAGTTACTTCACTGACTCTTCCTCCGAAAGTCAGGGTATTTTCCGGATATATCTAATGATTGATGATATAAAGGAATATAGTAATGAAAATCTCACGAGAGGTATAAGTTTCGTGATATTAATGGTTGAAATGGATATGAGAATTTTCGAAAACATTGAATCAAGATTGGGCTTCTGAGGATATCACCTCTACATATATTCTTCAAGAAGTCTAGTTTTGGGGACAACACACAACGATTCAATAGTTATTTTGTAATTTTATCACATCAGTGCCTATGTTATTAAGAAAATCTAAAATGCTATTGTAAATGGATTATGATTTTACTCTAATCATCTTAAAAAAGACTGATATTGTTATCATCTAAGATAGTATCTGTTTTACTTGTTTCTATTTTGGCACTCTTTTTCTTGAAGCACTCTCTTATTTTGTTTATCTAGATAGGAGGAAATGGGACTGGATGTACAATCCACGTACTTCTAGAAATTGAAATGAGTCAGATAAAAGGAAGGAAATGAAATACACCAAAGAAGAGACGTAGACCTTCTGTAGAATTTCATGGAATTTATCTTGAATTAATCATTTACAAAAATAAATGCAGTCACTGATGTTGCCTATCATTCATTAATATCATCATTGCTACCATTACTATCATAATAAAACTGAAAATATGTTCTACAGTGAAACTGATTCAATTACATCTACTCTCCGTACGAAATCAGCACATCAAGTTGAAGGGGGGATTGGGTGTGGAGGTGAGGCACAAAGGGCCTTGTTCGTCAGCACCATCTGTTGACGGAACTTCAATCCATATTTTAGCAATTGGATGTTGTTCGTGGGGTTGATGGAGAGGTTATTGAGTCTGGACAGCTTAAGAAATTGCATTATTAACGTCTGGTTTAATATTTTTTAGTTATCAAGGAATCTCTCTCTCTCTCTCTCTCTCTCTCTCTCTCTCTCTCTCTCTCTCTCTCTCTCTCTCAGAACTAGACGCGAGTGCCTGTGGTTCCGTGAAAATTTGCATGTCATTGACAGAACCTCGGCAAGGTAAAATTATTCATAAGATATATTCTGCCTCTGTTCCTGAATATTGTAAAAAGAAAATTATAGGTTTCATTACTAGAAATTGAAATTAATAATAATAATAATAATAATAATAATAATAATAATAATAATAATAATAATAATAATAATAATAATAATGATGATGATGATGAACAATTTATGATATAACAATTTCAGTAGGAAAATGGATAACTGCTCAAGACCGTAGCAAACCCACCACTATCATCATAGTGTACGACCTCGACCTGCCACTCGAACCTGTACTCAACCACCCTTCCATTCTCACTACCAAGAGATGTGAGGGGAAGGCTTGAAGGAGATCCCACAAGCTGGAGGCAGTCATCAAGGGCCCACGACCTCCATAGCTCTCCTTCGGCCACTGGGGCACCTTCTACACTGAGTACTTCCGAAAGCCTTTTAGATGCTTCAGGTGTCAGAAGTTTGGCGCAGTTTGTAGCAGCAGACAGCACCCAACAGCCTACTGCATTGCCAGGTTCAAGGCCAGACATCCCCCCACTGCAAACTGCCCTAACTGCAGAGGATCTCATCATGCTTAGCATGACATATGTCCTGCAAGATTGCAGCACATCGCCGACCGCTAGTTAGTAGATCGCCATTAAAACCTGTACCCACATCAGCAACGTCAAACTTACCAACCTCCAATCAACCACACCCCTCCACCAAGCAACCGCACCTCCCGACAAAATCCTAACCCTTCCAGACATGCCATTCCTGAACTTCCTTCTCCTCCAAGTCTCCTCCCAGCACCTAAACTTCAACGTCCTCCCAGACCTCCTCCAAAGTCAAAACGATCCCCTTCCCACACTCCTTCCACGCCCTCACCACTAAGATTTACCTCTCCTCCCATTCCTTCCACTGCCTCCCAGCAGATTAGACCTAAACCTTCCTCATCCTCCTCCGCACCTGTAACCCACACACCCAGCACCTCCAATTCCTTAAGTGAGTTTCCCAGCCTACCTAGCCCGTTGTTAGAAGCCAACCAAGCTCCTTACGCCCCTCCATACCCCCAGTAACTGATTGGAACGATTATGACCTTATCTCTTGCCCCATGGATGCTTTCATTGCAGCCATTTCTAATGTACTCAGTAACTTTTTAGTCCCATAAGATTAAGTTTAC
Source organism: Palaemon carinicauda (assembly GCF_036898095.1). Classification (NCBI taxonomy): domain Eukaryota; kingdom Metazoa; phylum Arthropoda; class Malacostraca; order Decapoda; family Palaemonidae; genus Palaemon; species Palaemon carinicauda. Next base: position 98,393,406 of record NC_090728.1, read on the forward strand.
CCAGAAGTCTCTTGATGACTTCAGGTTTTATAATGCCACCCAGGAATTTCAAGCTCAAGTCCCTTCATAGTCCCTCCAGTATATGATCCTAACACAACCACTCACAAAAACGTAGATACCCACAACAACACCAAAGTGGAAGTGCTCCAATGGAATGTATGCGGACTCAGAAATAAGTTCGCCTTCCTACAGTCCCAAACTTCAGTGCAAAACCCAGACATCATTGTACTGCAAGAAACTTTGCTAAACGAGAACACACCATTTGCGTTCTCAGGATACAAAGGGTACACCACGTATCTAACACCAACGACAAGAGGATTAACCACTATTATCAAGAATAGCATCCCCTCTAAAAGAGCACCAAGCATCGACTGTGGAACAGAGGCAGAGATACTCAACGTTCAGATAACTCTGCTGGCCACAACTCTCACAGTCCACAATATCTACAAGTCTCCAGCCAAAAGCATCAATGCAGAGGGGCTCTTTGCTGCCGCCTCTGAGGATAAGCATCACTCTGCAACCTTCACTCAAAACCATCAAGAATCAAATGGCTGCCTAATGCAACATCCAAAAGACAAGCGAAGTAAGGAGAGCCTTCCTTGATGGATCAAGATCTGCAAAGTGGTACATCGAAGCAACAAATCTATTACCACATCCAATAGCAAGACAAATACCCCGTCAAGTCGCAATTATTATTTGCAGACTGTAACTGGGATATCTGTGCATCTGGCAAATCATCACGGATAATAGTGGAGACCCAGCAGCACAGCAGAGACCAGAAAGACCGTGCAGCTACTGCGAGCAAGAAACAGAAGAACCTCTACACCATTACTTACTGCACTGTCAGGAAACGAGCCTACTCAGACAGGATCTCAACCCCAACAATCTTGCACCAGCAACAGCAATTGTCAAACACATAATTGCCAATGTTGATGCCTTCTCAGCCTTTCTCCGCAGCTACCCTCCACCAAGATAACGTAGTAACAGCACTAGTTCGTAACCTAAGTAACCCTTTCACCTCTGTTTAACTCTTTATCCACTTGCAATCTCTCTTATATCTTTCAGTTCAGGTATCCCTCTCAGCCATGCAGCACATAGAAGTCTCAGTGACAACAAAAATAAGTCATATTTTATTGTTATTTTTGTTCTAGAATTTTCAGGTACAGGAATGTTCATTCCACCCTTTCTCTACCACTCAAAGCTGCTAACAACTCTTTTTCAGCTCTCTCTCACTCAGCTGAAACTTCACACTATATCTGTGTCTAATAACTTAAGCTTAAACCACTAAGAAGTTTTTTACTCCAAACAAACATGAAGTCATTGCTTGTTACCATTCCAAAACCCACACCCTAACCAAAAATCCACCTAAATAAATGTCGCAGATTACCGCACAACCAAATTACCCACTCCCAAAAACCTAATCAAAACACCTACGGGCTGCAAAAGTGCAAGAGCCCGTGCCTGGTCGTAAGGGCCAGGTAATCTTCAACAACAACAACAACTGTAGCGAGAATTACAAATTTTCAATTAAACAAATTCATTTGCGAAACTCCCAGGAATTGTAACTGCTTCTATTAAGCCTTCCCAAAAATTTCCACTCATGAATGATAATGAAGACGTGAAATTCAAAGGAATATACCATCGTTTTGCGGGGGATACGTTGCCGTCAATTATCGCACGCAAGCTTGTGGACGCGTGCTGCCAAGATTCATAATGAATCACTTTATTGATAAAGAGAGAGAGAGAGAGAGAGAGAGAGAGAGAGAGAGAGAGAGAGAGAGAGAGAGAGAGAGAGAATATACGCTATTCTTAATTTCACTATGTATGTGGAATATTTAAAAAATGATCGTGTGAATAATCATGATATTTCCATCATTAACTAATTATAAGATTAACTGCAATAAACTTGTGAACGTCATTCATTTTGGGCTTTACTCAATTTATAAAGTTCCAGAGAGCATATTTTAGAAGAATATGCTATAACCTTATAAAATTTTCAAATATCCTTCCCCATATTTTTTTGCATTCTACTTTTCTTTCTCATTATGCTTCGTTTCCGTTTTATAAAAGAATTTCGCTCCTCTTTTCTTTTATTCCTTATCTTTCTTCTTGAATTTGTATACTTTTTCACTTTCAATATATATATATATATATATATATATATATATATATATATATATATATATATATATATATATATATATGTGTGTGTGTGTGTATATATATATATATATATATATATATATATATATATATATATATATATATATATATATATATACAGTAGATAGATATATTGTGCATAATAGACATCATTGGGCGAGACAACTACCAGCAGTCTCTCAAGATCAATACAATGAAAAAAAATATATATATATACTATCTTTACTTTTACAAAATTATATAAAGTGGAAAGACACTAAAAAGTTATTTTTGGAAAAGAAAAGTGTATAATGATGACATTTCAGCAATTGCCAGCAGTCCACCCTAATCTGCAGGTTCCTTCTGAGTGATTTCATGTCTCTTTTATGGCAATAAAGGTCATCATTCATTCTGGCAGGGTTCATCTCCTCTGCCATAGATCAACTTCTCATCGTCACATAATTTAAGGTTAACTGATCCCTCTTCACGGTATGGCTTACCGAAAGAAGCAGGTACGTTATAGTCTAGATATTTTGTTTCTATCTAATTATAAATTTGATAATGTGCCCTTTTCAAGTGCTTGAAATATATATATGCTTGATTATTTTCCATCCCATGAAAGAATGTATACACCGTAAATAACTAGATACTGAAATTTATAGGTGAGAATTGCTTCATAGCCTCTCTCTCTCTCTCTCTCTCTCTCTCTCTCTCTCTCTCTCTCTCTCTCTCTCTCTCTCTCTCTCTCTCTCTTATTACTTCTTCCCCTCTTCTCTTGCACCTCAATGCCTTTCCTGCAACACCAATGAACCGAGAAACAACACGCAAACATATTTTTCTTACGATTGGAGCAGCACGCATATCCAGGATTCCAAAGAACTACCAGAGCTGATAATCTTCCAATTCTTGCGTTTTTTTTAATGGATCATAGCAAGAATATAAAACCACACCTGATAAAATTTGGCACTATCTATTATTCTCAGCGATTCGTTTTTTAGTCGAAAGAAGTCAAATGTTTTTAAGATCCAAAATAGTGGACGATTAACACGTGTCGACTGCCGACATAGAGTTGACAAGATGGCGTGATGACAGTCACGTAAATGCTGGCTTTAGGCAATGTCTCAAAGGTTTCTATGGTGACGATAGAGGGAGGGAGATGGCATAGCTAATAGTTAGAAATAAAGGAATAATAAAGTTTGATTCCCGTTTTGCAGGTTAGAAATCTGCATCAGAAAAAAATATTTAAGACACGAAAACCATACAGGTTGATTCCTCGTGTGTATGAAATTTTGTTTGTATACGTTGAACCATCTGCTGAAAGAAAACAAAAATTAAAAAGACAACTGAAACAAATGTTCATAAATAGATTTATATAAATAAGATCATATAGTAAACATTGTCATGATATCATCACCCATAGCACCAAACCTTTCCTGGCTACGATCGTTTCTTTAGACTGTTTACTACTATAGAAATTAACAAGATAAAAAAAAAAATCAAGAATTCGTTAGTTAGTTAACGTCAAAATAGTCCTTATGGACTAGATTTGTGATTTCTTTGTTCCAAATTCTATAAGTCAGGGTTTCATCATTTTGCACAGCTGACAGGCATATAAAGAAATGTTGTGTCAAATCTTGAGAAAGTATGCGCTAAAATGCGAAACTTTGTTGGGGATTATTGTGGCCAAGGACCAAATCCTTAAAATGTAACCTATATCAATTCATTAAGAAGTAATATTGTTCTGATGAACTAACCGAATAATTATAGGTATGTGACGTAGTATCTATACATGTATGAAAAAAAAAAAACTTTACCATATGTAATACAATCCCATCCTTTTTTTGAATAAATCCTGAAAATTGTTATAAGATTTAGCCCAAAATTCTTCCATTGGTCAGACAAATTTTATAGCGATGACATTAGGTTTCAAAGTAGATGTGACCTGGATTGCATGAAATATTGAAATGTGACAGTATCATAAATAGGGAAAAGATTTCTATAGACCAAGTAAGCAGGTAATAATTTGAGATCACTAATAAAGGGTTATTATTATGAAGCCAGCCTAGAAATACGCTTATAGAGATACCAGATGGTCCCTTTCGAAGCATTGTCTTTAGAATTGACTTTCTGGACCTAGAATTGGTCGTCAGTATAGATGAAAAAACATAATACTTAATTATAGTCCACAAACTATTCAATATGAATGAATAAAAAGTGCTCCCTGTGTTTTTAAAGATTTATTTTGTCTTTGGGACATAAATATCTAGATAGATGTGCATACACACGCACATGCAACCCCGTCTCATCAGGGCAAGACTATTCCTTCTACTCCTTACCAAAGGGACAGGGAGAGACCAAGTAGTTATATGTCCGGGAATGTTTGCTGATCTTGACTCGATATATATATATATATATATGTATATATATATATATATATATATATATATATACATATATATATATATATATATATATATATGTATATATATATATATATATATATATATATACATATACATATATATATATACATATATGTATATATATACGTATATATATTTATATATAGTATATATACCTCCAATGTATATGTAGCCAGGCCCTTGTTCTTTACCATATAAGGGAGATATTGTATATATATATATATATATATATATATATATATATATATACATATATATATATATACATATATATATATATGTATATATATATATATATATATATATATATATATATATATATATATATTTATATATACATGTATATATATATATATATATATATACATATATGCATATACATATATATATATATATATATATATATATACTGTATATGTAGCTAGGCGCTTGTTCTTTATTATGAAGAAGATATACTGAATACATATAAGTTTATATATATATATATATATATATATATATATATATATATGTATATTATTATTATATATTACAGCTGGCAAATTATACAGTATAATCTCCTGAGTACCAAACTCCCCTATTTATTTCAACATAAATTTGTTACACCTGAAAATTAATACCCGAGCTCTGAGTAATTATATAACTCCTGGACGGCAATATATAAAAATTCTGAATATCCATGGGTCTCTTAAGTACACTGAAAACAAAACTGAGTTTTTAGTTACTAAGTACTATTCAAAACATCCTCTTACTTCGATTCGTAAACAAGGATACGAGAGAGCTCCATAAGAAATACTGGTGAATAATATAACACAAATTTTACAAAAATAAATCTGTTCTATAAAAATTCATAACATTAATACAGAAAATTATCACTAAAATGAATCACTCGAAATATTATATATGAACAAAACCTTAGACTAAGACAAGAAAATATTATACTCTGAAAATTATATAATCACTTGACTAGAAATATTAAATCTGAACAAAACCTTAGACTAAGACAAGAGAAATATACACTCTGAAAATTATATAATCACTTCTTTCACTGGAAATTAAATTTTACACAAATGATTAATCTTGGTAATTAATGAAAATAGTTAACACTTTACCACTCTAATGATTAAACTCTAATTGAAATTTACATAAAAGTAACTGATAAACTTACGTATTTTTAGCTCACACGAAGTTTCTGACCAGATAGCAATACAAATCACTTCAGTGTTCTAATTTAAACTCACAGGGCCAGTTGCAAAAATTATACTAAACCCATGCTTCCAGTAATTTGATACTTATGAAATATCTTTCAATGGAGTGGCCAATGTTTGAACACCCTACACACGATGTATGTTGGATAAAAACAATCACTTTCGAGAGGCCACACACTTGAGGCACTTGAGGAGAAAGGAGGTTGACTCTTATAAAGGGATAGGCAGGATCTCTTCTGCTCCTATGCATTCCTAGGGGTGCATATATATTGACTCAATTTTACTAGATCCTTCTAGGTCAGGGGATCTAGAAGCTTGGGGGCAGTGCCTAGCAGTGTAAGGTTGCCAACAAGTCAAGTATCAGAGGAATAACAGTGCACGAGCACAGCGACTCTCTCTCAGCTAACTCCGCCCACCTCTGTCCTTGAAGCAATAAAGAAAGATAAAACTAACTCTGGATTTTTCGAGAGCATTCCAAAACACGTGGAGATATAACACTTGCGTAATCTCTCACAAATATGACGCAATACCTCGTAAAAACATCAAAAATTACATAAGGCCTCGTTCATACCTCATGTGGTTCGTACAGTACACTTAATCAAGATTGCATAAGATTTGGTAACAAAATACGTGAAATAAAGATTTAATTCTTAAAATTAACGTACATTTATATATACCCACTTGAATGAAAAATATAGTTACATGAACGACGAAAGTCTTATGCAATTTACATATAAATTTATACCAACATGAGGGAGCTCACCTTATGAGCTGGAGCTGATTATACCCCTCTCAAATACACAAATAAAATACATAAATAAAATATTTACTCAACACTAGACCAGCTTCGTAAGAATATATATATATATATATATATATATATATATATATATATATATATATATATATATGTGTGTGTGTGTGTGTGTGTGTGTGTCTGTGTGTGAGTGCGCCCAGTTGTATAAAACTTCACATAAGCCATTTTGATGACACAATAATGACATGAGTAGGGAGAAATCGATACTTGGAATTTTCAAGTTTTAGATATTTTATTTCTAAGTTAGTTTTTATTACCAAACGATTATGAGAAAAAATATAAGTTAGTCAATATGGTTCATAAAGAAATGAAGTAAACATTCGAAATTTATATACCGTCGAATATGCGAATTTATATGAACTGAGATAAATGTACTAAAAAAAGCCAATATCCGAATACAAAGATTAATAAAACAAATTTTTGATTAACAAAAGACTGAAAAGAAAGTCTTTCTGAGAAAGCATTTGAAGGGAAATGCTCAATGCCAAAGGGAATTACGTTCAAGTGACCATTGAGCATTTAGAAAGTCCGGAAACATAAATTAAATATTTAATTTACTTTCCTTATAGCTTTGTTCAAGATAACATAATGTCGAATATCGATTTAATTTCTTAGTAGATAAAGCTGCCGAAAACATCAATTGATATCATCTAAAAAAAAAGAAATAATAAAATAAATCCTAAAAGATTCAAGACTATTGTACAGGTCAATTTAAAAAATAGAAAGGTGGTGCGGGCTTTTTGTTGAATGAAAACAATATGAAAATAACAATATGCTTTATAACAAGAATAGCACTCACCATATCATCAGGATTTAAATCTCGAGGATACAAAGACCGCGTATATTCATGGACAAAGTTTTATTATATTTATATCGGCATAAAGACAGGCCTTGACCTGAATACCAAGTCTTCACTTTAGCAATTGATAAAAACTTGGAATTAGGTTTT
>NC_090728.1:98405944-98413444 GCF_036898095.1 Palaemon carinicauda
TTAATCTCAAAGATCTTTTGCCAAGTAAAGCAAGTAAGATGTTTATCAGAAGGAAGAGAAATGGCATCAAGTTTGTTTACCCTCCGACAAAGACACCAGACACGAATTGAAGTGTTCGTAGCGTGAGGAACAAGAAACGTAAATGGATGTAAACATGGAAGATTAAGTGGACTTGAGAGTATCCATTTTATTTGGAAGTTTATTGTTTCTTTCATGAAACTCTAAAGTATGAACAGAGAGGAATAGATGCGACAATCCAAAAATAAACGGACGATGCTTGATTTTCCTATAAACATGACATGAATCCAAAGTAAGTGAGGACAAATTGTTATAAAGAAGCTGCATTTAGGAAAAAATATTAGAATCGGGTAAAATCATATTTCTACTCAACTCACTCTCTCTCTCTCTCTCTCTCTCTCTCTCTCTCTCTCTCTCTCTCTCTCTCTCTCTCTCTCTCTCTCTCTCTCTCTCTCTCTCTCTCTCTCTCTCCTATTAGATGATTAGGTAAATAAAAAATAGATAGATTCATACTAGACCGATAGTATGAAGATATTTTTATCCATGTTTTTATAACAAGAAGGAAATTTGTGAAGAAGACATCTAGCAGCTCATTAATGAATCTATTGAATCAATACCTTCAGATGAGTTATTTGAGAGCAAAAATTGACAGTACAACACAAGTGAACTTGAATTGAATTGACAAGTCAAATAACAACTAAGGCCAGCATTGTAAATATTCTTTATTTTCATTGTCGTAAGTCTCCTTATTACAGTTACTTAAATTGAGAGAGTGGATGATAAGAAAAACAAAGTTACCGATTTACTTGTGGACTAAATAACAACAAATGAATTTCATTTGTATAAATATGAAGATGATACAAATCTATGAATTTATTTATTGATAAAATATATCATACGTGCATAGAGAATATGTGTATCAGTATTTGTGTTTTGCTTTTGAAACTTTTCTTAAATCAACGTCAATTTCATGTTGACTACATACAGTATATAGAAAAGTAATTATATCTAAATAATAAATAGAATATGACACGTTATTTTTAAATATAATGTACTTAATTGCTAAATAACTTACTAGTTAAAAATTGAAATATGCATAATCGCATAATCTTAAAGCAAATGCCAAGAAGAACTTCTGGGTGGAGAGTAATTTGGAATAATAAAGATAATGTCATCGTAAACAGGAGAGTGAGCAACGCTTTTTTATCGCTGTTCTTTACGTGATGTGATTTTGATTGACGTTTATTGGAAATCGTATAATATCGAAAGTATTACCTTTCGATATGCTAATTTGAATCCAAATGTTTTTTTGATGATTTGAGTTGGGTGATGATGGATGTCATACCATTAGTGATAAATGTGATTCAGAATTTTTCTTACATCAAAATCAAGGGATTTTTTGGTACAAAAAAAAAATATATTATGGCATTTATTGGACAGCTAAACTCAGCAGAGTTTTATGAATTTCCTAAAATATCGCCAAATTATTGGCTAATTTGAATTGAAGATCAAAATTAAAGTTCTATGTTCCATAATGGACATTATTTTTAAGTTACATTTATAATAAAATCTATTATATCATTGGGAGCTTTACCTAATGGGAACCCGATTGAAATATGACCATGAGGACATTCCCAGGGGTCGTCTGGAATTAGATGCTATTAAATGTATTACCTTTCGTCAAGGCCAAGTGAATGAAAAGCCGTTTTTTTTTTTTTTTTTTTTTTTATGAACTGAGCTAAATGATGATGAATGGCATATCATCAGTACCAAATGTGATTCAAAAGTTTTGTTATGGTTGAAATAACAGCCTTCCCTATTATTCTATACAATACCATAGAAATTATTGAGCAATCAGTCTCTCCATAGTATAAACCACTTCCTACCTAACTGTTGCTGAATAATTTGTATGCCAAAACTAGAAAACAAAATAGAAGCGATATTCTTTGCATGGAAAATTAACTGCGACTGTCATTCAATTCAATATTGGTCAGTAACTATAATGTTTACCGATTGGATAACCGATTGAAACATAATCATTAGTAGTGATTATTATTATTATATTATTATTATTATTTTTATTATTATTATTATTATTATTACTAGCCAAGCTACAACCCTAGTTGGAAAAGCAAGATGCTATAAGCCAAAGGGCTCCAACAGGGAAAAATAGCCCAGTGAGGAAAAGAAATAAGGAAATAAATAAATAAATGATGAGAATATATTAACAATATATCATTCTAAAAACAGTAACAGCGTCAAAACAGATATGTCCTATATAAACTATTAACAACGTCAGAAACAAATATGCCATATATAAACAATAAAAAGACTCATGTCAGCCTGGTCAACATAAAAACATTTGCTCCAACTCTGAACTTTTGAAGTTCTACTGATTCAACTACCCGATTAGGAAGATCATTCCACAACTTGGTAACAGCTGGAATGAAACTTTTAGTATACTGTGTAGTATTGAGCCTCATAATGGAGAAGGCCTGGCTATTAGAATTAACTGCCTGCCTAGTATTACGAACAGGATAGAATTGTCCAGGGAGATCTGAATGTAAAGGATGGTCAGAGTTATGAAAAATCTCATGCAACATGCATAATGAACTAATTGAACGACGGTGCCAAAGATTAATATCTAGATCAGGAATAAGAAATTTAATAGACCGTAAGTTTCTGTCCAACAAATTAAGATGAAAATCAGCAGCTGAACACCAGACAGGAGAACAATACTCAAAACAAGGTAGAATGAAAGAATTAAAACACTTCTTCAGAATAGATTGATCACCGAAAGTCTTAAAAGACTTTCTCGATAAGCCAATTTTTTGTGCAATTGAAGAAGACACAGACCTAATGTGTTTCTCAAAAGTATATTTGCTGTCGAGAATCACACCTAAAATTTTAAAAGAGTCATACAAATTTAAAGAAACATTATCAATATTGAGATCCGGATGTTGAAGAGCCACCGTCCTTGACCTACTTACAATCATACTTTGAGTTTTGTTAGGATTCAACTTCATACCCCATAATTTGCACCATGCACTAATTTTAGCTAAATCTCTTTTAAGGGATTCACCAACCTCAGATCTACATTCAGGGGATGGAATTGATGCAAAGACTATAGCATCATCTGCATATGCAACAAGTTTGTTTTCTAGGCCAAGCCACATGCCATGTGTATATAGTATGAAAAGTAATGGGCCAAGAACACTACCCTGTGGAACACCGGATATCACATTCCTATACTCACTATGGTGCCCATCAACAACAACTCTTTGAGATCTATTACTTAAAAAATCAATAATAATGCTAAGAAATGACCCACCAACTCCCAACTGTTTCAGTTTTAAAACAAGGGCCTCATGATTAACACGGTCAAAGGCAGCACTAAAATCAAGGCCAATCATACGAACTTCCTGACCAAAATCAAGGGATTTCTGTACAGCATTGGGGATTGTAAGAAGGGTGTCACATGCTCCAAGGCCTTTACTTTACGAAGACCAAATTGCAAACTAGGGAGTAGGTGATTACCTTCAGCAAACCTATTAAGACGTTTTGCCAGAAAACGTTCAAAAACTTTAGATAATATGGGAGTTATGGAAATTGGGCGGTAATCAGTGGGACTTGAGCTACCACAAACACATTTACATAGAGGAGTAACATTACCAATTCTCCAACAAGTGATAAAAGCTCCTCTTCTTGCTAACTTGTGCAAAATAACAGATAACTTTGGAGCTAAGAAATCTGCTGTCTTTATAAAAAACAAAGGAAAAATACCATTTGGGTCCATACCTCCATAAGCATCAGATCCATCAACAGAGCTTTAATCTCACGAGGTCGAAAAGCTAAACTAGTTAGTTTAGCCACAGGAAAACAGGAATGAGGAAGTTCAAGTTTTTCATTACTCTGTTTACTGTCAAAAACATCAGCCAAAAGGGTTGCCTTTTCCTTTGGACAGTGAGTGACTGAGCCATCTGGTTTAAGTAAAGGAGGAACTGTTACATCTACACCAAAGAGTGGAGATTTAAGGGTAGACCACCATTTATGTTCCTGAGTTGTACCAGAAACGGTTTCTTTTATGGTTGAATTGTATTCCTTTTCAGTTGAGGCATAAACTCTCTGAGCAAAAGCTCGAAGCTGAGTATAGTTGTTCCAGGTCAAATCTGATCTGTTACCCTTCCAAAGGTGATAGGCCTCCTGCTTCTCCAAATAAGCACGTCTACAATCATCATTGAACCACGGTTTGTGCTTCACTCGGTACCTTAGCACACGAGAAGGGATACGCCTATCAATTATGTTTACTAGATTTTCATTCAAAGGGACAACAGGATTTACACTACTATATAATTGTGACAAATTTAAGCACAAAAGATCATGCAAAATCCCATTCCAGTCTGCTTGGGATTTCATATAAATTTTACAAGAGTATGATATATCAGGGACAGGCTGCTCAGTCTTCACTAGTAATGAAATCAAGGCATGATCAGATGTCCCGACTGGAGAACCAACCTTACAAGTTATAACGCCAGAGGAGTCAGTGTATATGAGGTCCAAGCAATTGCCAGACCTGTGAGTAGCTTCATTCATGATTTGTTGACAGCCTGATTCAGAGGCAAAGTCTAAAGCTCTTAAGCCATGGCGATCGGTAGGAGAGATAGAACTTGACCACTCCCTATGGTGAGCATTAAAATCACCAACAAAGACAAAAGAAGCCTTTCTATCATCTTCTTGTATCTTAGCCATAATGGTAAGAAGACAATCGAAGATAGAATCATCCATGTCTGGATTCTGGTAGATCGAACACAAATAAAAGTTGTTATGTCTGCCACAAACTTTTAGTACCTGAATCTCATGACATCCATATTGATAGCAGCACTTATGAGAAGCAGGGTACTCGGTCCTAATATACACCGCCATTCCCCTGGCCCCAGGGATGGCATCACGTTTCAACATTATTTGGTTCTTAAAACCAGTTATACGGAGCTCCGATGAGTGCCTCATATTAGAAACCAAAGTTTCTGAGAACAAAAGAATATCCTACTGTCTGGACGTAACTGTAAAGTCTTGGATATTTGCATAAAGACCACGAATATTACAATACAGAAGACGACATTGACGAAATCTAGGCTGTACTGGTCCCGGATTTCGCTCAATGTCTCCAGACAGCATAAGAATTAATCGAAATAAAAAAAGAGACATCATACTTAAAAACTAGATTAACAAGAATTATAACAAAAACAATATGTACAGAATTATAAATAAAGTGATTGATGACACCCATAGACTAAAGTAAAAAGTCGGAAAAACTGGTCAACATGGAGGAACCGATACACCATGCAAGGCTAAATACCCTCCAGGATAGCCACTTCAACTGAAAGGAGGAGAGTAAGGATGGTTTTGAGAAGAAAAAGAATCAGAAAAAGGAAAAGACAACCTCTTGAGAAACCACCAGGCATCCATGGCCCTTCTATTAAGCCAGCCCAACACACCATTTCAAAAAAACAAGAGGAAGGAAAAAAAATGATAATAAGATAGAATAGTGTGCCCGAGTGAACCCTCAAGCAAGAGAACTCTAACCCAAGACAGTGGAAGACCATGGTACAGAGGCTATGGCACTACCCAAGACTAGAGAACAATAGTTTAATTTTGGAGTGTCCTTCTCCTAGAAGACCTGCTTACCATAGCTAAAGAGTCTCTTCTACCCTTACCAAGAGGAAAGTACACTGAACAAATTGCATTACAGTAATTAACCCCTAGGGTGAAGAAGTGTTAAGTATCTCATTGTTGTCAGGTGTATGAGGAAAGACGAGAATATGTAAAGAATAGGCCAGACTATTCTGTGTAAGTGTAAGCAAAGAAAAAATAAACCGTGACCAGAGAGAGGGATCCAATGCATTACTGTATGGCCAGTCAAAGGATCCAATACTTCTCTAGGACGAAATAAGACGCAATTACACATTGATATACATTTACTAACAATAAATGACCAACATAAAGTAACATGTGTAATATGTGTTTACTTATGTAATGAGAAATATACCCAGTCAACATAATACAGAAAAGAAAAAAAATTCCACTTGAAAGGGAAAAATTTGATTAGTGGCACACTTGAATTTGAAAATTTAATAAATTTTCTAATATAGTTTTCTGTAATGTTGGATATTATCAACACTGTGTAAAGTACACACGGCACAGGTATTATCTGTATATTTTTCCACCTGAAATAATTTTAACAGTCTTTAGTGTCACCATGGTGACACTCACTTAACAAGTATTGCACGAAAAGGTGTGTAAATACAATCTTATGCGTCTCGTTACTACAAATCCTAGACACCCCATGTACAGGAATAAAGAAACTCAGATTTCCGTGGTAGGGTTTTAATATAAGCACGATGGTTTATGATAAAGCCACGAAGAAGCATTTGAAGTCTATTACGCTTAAATGTATACGTGTTTCTATAATTCAGATATTTTTCTATGTGCCAAAGGCTTTAAACTTTTAAGGCGTTTTATTATGAAATAGACATGTATAGAACCTATAGTCATTTTCTTTCGTAATTATATGTACATGTGATAGTCAACAATGACCACTTATTTTACTTCTCAATGAAGGGCTGTAAGACGGAGAGAGAGATACAATGGAAATAGCTGGTGTTAATATTTAGAAAAAGAGACTTCGAAGCATGATGTATGGGATTTTTCAAGCACGAGTAGTAACGTTTCGCATTGCTAAAACTAATTACGTGAAATGGCTAATATTATGGACGTTCTCTCCACACTGGTTTATCAAAAATTGGCCAGTTGTGGGTACTAATAATGTCCATTGTGTTTCTTATTTTCTAATGCCTCATTCCAGGCTATATATAATATATATATATATATATATATATATATATATATATATATATGTATATATATACATATATACATATATACATATATATCTATATATATACATATATATATATATATATATATATATATATATATATATATATATATATATGCATATGTATTTATATATATATATATATATATATATATATATATATATGCATATGTATTTACATATATATATATGTATATATATATATATATATATATATATATATTCATATATATATATATATATATATATATATATATAAATGTATATGTATATATATATATATATACTGTATGTGTGTGATATATGCGTGTGTGTGCGTGGATGCTCGTTGAAGTGCCCATGGTTCATGCCGTAGCTTCAACAACATCGGTAGGTGAAAATTACTCCTTTTAATCATTTCTCTACTTTGAAAAGCCAACTTGTTAGAGGGTTCTTATAATTTTTTAAATGTAAGATTAATATCTTAGAAAATATTACAAATGAAAATCTTCACAATTTTCCCAACGTAATATCCAGTAGTTGAGCATTACCATTGATCTTATCTGGAGATTGTGATAATAATAGGAAATTTACACGTATGTGTACTC
>NC_090728.1:98418444-98420944 GCF_036898095.1 Palaemon carinicauda
AAAGCCAATCAAAAGTTTATGAGTCAGTCGTAGTACTAATAGTATAAGAACTAGCATGGATGAGTGTGTCTCATTTTGTGAAATGCAAATTATAGCTTTACCTATCAAATTATATGAGAAATAATTGTAGTTGCTTTACATAGGTAAAATGATTTTGAAAGCATCCTTATTCGCTTCTTTGTTTTGAGCTAATTCTTAGCTAATAAATCGAATTTTAATATAGTATACAACAAGAATGTTATAGTGATGTCCCGAATTACTGAAAAAAGACACATTTTTCTATCATACAATAATACAATTCCCGTTATTAGGCCCAGGTATTTACCTTCCGTAGATTATCTAAAAACGTAAATTGTCTAATCTTATGTAGATGTAGTCGACGAAAGGACCTTGGAAATGTTAAATGAAAATACAACGCTGCTGTTTACTTTACTTGTTTTGGACTGAGATTCCAATTTAAACCATTCTTTCATTTGTCTATGAATAACGAAGAACTGGCGTTATCAATCCCTAAATGATTAGTGATTTGAATTATTCATTTGATATTAAGAGTCTTGCTAATAAAGCCTAGCGCACCGTATTGTAATGCCTTCCAAAATGTTTGCAGTTTTTAAGCAGATATTTTCATACCCTCTCACCATTTTTTACTTTCACTATTCTCCTATTCTCTAACAATCCTTTTTTTATTATGCAACATCTTCTTTGACTATTTATTGCCTAATACTTAGCGTTACAATTACAATGCAATAATTTTGTACTCGTATGTTCCATGCAGCTAACTATAATCTTTTGGTAGAAAGGAATAGATAGCTTAGGTATTTTGAAGCTTCTCATTATTAGAGAGATTATATCAAAAGTAGATTTACCATCCTCTAATTTTAGGATAGGATTAGAAGGTATTCATATCTTATAAGCAGTCACATTCGCAATCCATTTGACTTTGGCTTCCTTCCTCACACAGAAATCACATCAGGTATTTACAGAAAGTCCATTGTATACTGAAACAATTGTGAAAGATGTTTTATATTTCTATTTTTTGTAAAAGTTGGCTTCTATGAATGCATAAGAGCATATTTTTGTATTAAGAGCTTGCATTACATATACTAATTTATCTTCTTCTTCTTCTTCTTCTTCTTCTTCTTCTTCTTCTTATTTATATACATACATACATACATACATACATACATATATATATATATATATATATATATATATATATATATATATATATATATATATATATATATATATATATATATATATATTTTGTGTGTGTGTGTGAGTGTGTACTTTTATATTTATATATTTATATACTGTATATATATATATATATATATATATATATATGTATATATATATATATATATATATATATATATATATATATTTATATATATACATATATATATATATATATATATATATATATATATATATATATATATATATATATATTTGTATATATACTATATATGTGTGTGTGTGCATTTATATACAAATAGACAACAAAAATAATATCAACAACAAAACAAATACAGCCATTACTAGTCCACTACAACATGAAAGACTCAGATATGTCAATTAATATTCTTGGGTTTGGCCAGTTTTCATCACCACGCTAGCCTGTAGAGATTAGTGATGCTGGCAGACTTTTGTCGGATTACTTACAGCAAACCAACCTAGTATGGGTGGCCCTAACTAGTACAACTTTGCTGGCCATGGTGATACACTAACCCTTTCCCCACGTTAAGGTATCCCCACTCAGAATGATATAGGGCCAGTGGAATGGTGGTGTATGTTAGGAGTGAGTACCCGGCTTCTCATAAGTCCAGCTATGAATATGGATGTCATGAGATTCAGGTAATAAATGTTTGTGGAAGCATAACAACTTCTATTTGTGTTCGATTTACCATGATCCAGACTTGGATGATTCTATCTTCGATTATCTTCTTATCATTATGGCTAAGATACAAGACGATGAGAGAAAGGCCTCATTAGTCTTTGTTGGTGATTTCAATGCTGACCATAGAGAGTGGTTAAATTTTGTTTCTCATACTGATCACCATGGCTTAAGAGCTTTAGGCTTTGCCTATGAATCAGGCTATGAGCATATCATAAATGAAGCAACTCACAGGTCTGGTAAATGCTTGGACCTAGTATACACCGACTCCCCTGTCGTTATAACAAGTAAGGTTGGTTCTCCAGTTGGGACATCTGATCATGCCTTCATTTCATTCGTAGTGAAGACTGAGCAGCCTGTCCCTGATGTATAATACTCATATAAGATTCATATGAAATCTCAAGTTGACTGGAATGGAATTTTGAGTGATCTTTTCCGCTTGAATTGGTCACAGTTATATAGTAGTGTTGATCCTATTGTCCCTTTGAATGATAGGCGTATTGATAGGCGTATCCCTTCCCGTGTGCTAAGGTACCGAGTGAAGGACAAACAATGGTTCATTGATGATTGTATACGTGCTTATTTGGAGAAGCAGGAGGC
>NC_090728.1:98430944-98463444 GCF_036898095.1 Palaemon carinicauda
AATCAAAATGTATGCCTAGCAGATTGTTTGCAATCGCTGCTTCATGATTAATACGCTAATGATTGTTTTCTTTATTACAAGGTACAAAAGTGTTAATTATGATTATCTTAGTAAATGAACTGTTAGCTAGCAGCAGTGGATTCAACATTCTGAGTTTATATGCGAAACTGGTAACAAGACTCCAACTTATTGCAAAATAATGAGTGAATACTTTAAGTATTGTGGCCACCAGCAACTAAATTTAAAACTACTCCAAACATTTTATTTAATCCTGTGATTCCGCATTAGTTTTAAAATCCACCTCCTAAGAAAGAAGACTGAACATCTGTTCTTATGTTCGTTTTATAGAGCTGATGCTAATATTTACATCATTACAAATTAAAGCTAAAATGTAACCGAAACAGATATTACATTTGATTAACTAGGCAGCTTGGTTAATCCAAATGGATAACACTGTGGTAGCACCGCATAGTCATATATCATTAAACAAAGTTAGCCCTTTTACATAAAACTAGGCACAAATTGCCTTTTTTTTTTTTTTTTTTTTTTTTTGAGACAACTTCACTAATACTATAAAATTGACTTTTACCCATATGTAACAACCTCTTATCAAACAGCCGTCAGTGGTAACAGTGGTTCTTTGGTGTACTATAGACATCACTTACTGTCTTCACAGACTCTTTTCGACCCCAAGTTGCATCTACGATTTAGGCTCCCACCAGCTACTGTTCCAGCTTCCTTTTCGTCACCTACTCGATTAGTTCAATGTCTGAACTTTTACTGCATTGGGGAATCAATTATAGCTATGCCCCTTTTCTTCCCCCCCCCCCCCCCCATATACATCGCATAATTTGTCATATCCCTAATACATTCACTTCATCCCTCCTACATCTGACAATATCGACACTCGCTTATTTTGAGTAATCAGTCGCTATATGCCTAAATGGAAACAGGAAATGAAACTTTATTTCTGTTAAGCAGGTCTCTTAAGAGAAAAGACCTGCTTAACAGAAATAAAGTTTCATTCTAAAATCAAACAAATATTTTTTAGTCTGTAATAATACCACAGCTACTGTATCCCACTTTTTTGAGGCTGCGCACAAGAACACTTTTCGGTTAGCCTACATTTCCTTTTTTTTCCTTTTGGGGGGGGGGCCGAATTCGTATTTGATATACATTTTCATACTCACCACTACTGTTTTTTTTTCTGTGCAAAATTCCGACTTGTAATATAAATACAAATGAAAACTTAAATAAATCCATATATGCAAAGCTTTTCTTTATGTCTGTAGACCTACTGCATCTATTTTCACTTAAGTTTCATGGAAATTTTTTCTTAATACCCGCAATTTTAAGAGCAAATCCTCAATCAACTTGTTAAACCTTGTTCAATTAAAATCTTATACGGCATTGGTTGTTTCACAACCATAAATAAATCAGTTAACAACAAATGCCATAGATTCTTTTAAATAGTTCACAAACAGAATTTTTATAACGAATTTTACAGAGCCTATCAATTAATCATATTCCGAGTGCTCTAAACTAACCAGGTTGAAATACCTTTATAGACCCAAAATTACAATAGTAATTGCCACAGTGAATATTTCCGTCAAAAGTTACCCTGCAAATTATCGCTCTCCGACGAGAACATACCAGAGTGAAGGGGGAAAATAGCTAACCAAAATGAGAGGCCGTTATGGTTTTCGCAACAATTACGTAGTATCCTGGCGAAGCGCTACGTCGTCCAGAGAGGAGGTTGTTTCAGATATTCAAAGCACAACAGCCATGGAGTTGATGGTTACAGGTTTAAGCAATTAACAATGCTTCCCACAGAGGGATCCATGGTTAGATGCTGGCCCTCTCTTTATCTCTCTCGTCTGGTTCATCCTCGTCTCTCTTATATGTGTTATGGAGGCAAAATATTAGAATTTGAGCTGATAATTATAAGAAACATCGAATAAAAGAATATTCATATTTTCCGTGAAGATCTGCAGAATCATGGACGTATCGCATTCAATCAAAATCCGGCAAACGGTCTTTTTCTTATTTTTTTCGCGGCATAAATGATTATGTTTAATGCCCAACAATCTAGATAGCACTCAGCGAGCGCATAATTCTACTAAAATTAATTAAAGAAACACATCCATCCAAATCTTGTTTCGAATACATCACAAAATGTTATTAACTACAAACAAAGAAACTAAAATCCACACTTAACCATCTTAAGTTTTCCTTATTTTTCATACTTTGAGAAGGTAATCTTATTACTATTTTTTCTGATAGAAAATGCTAATTATAAGACTATGTTACACATCTATTGGGCGTTTCAGAAGAACAAGTAATAACTGAAGCAGAGACCTACAATAATATTGGAGTGGAAAACATAAATGTTAAACTTTTGAAGTTTATAAGTTGTTTAATCCTGTACCAATTAGGTCTTTCACTTATATAGAACGCTATCAACCAATTACAAATTTGCAACCACCACGAATGCTATATGATTCTGGTTAACTTGATTATCCTCAAGTCTCTTACGAACGCGTCGTATGAGCTCGATGACATCGGATGGTGATCTGACCAGCAAGGCTGTCTTTTTGCCAGTAGCGACACATCTCCGGCAAGGAAAGTATGTGAGTTGTACGGTCTATCTATCGTCTTAAGGCAAAACATTTAGATAATCACAAATGACATTAATATAAAACCTTATCTCGACTGCTGTCTAATACCTCTGAATGTCTTCCTATTTAAAAAAAAAAAAAAAAAAAAAAAAAATAGCGCCAGGTATTTTTTCACATCTACTGGACTTTATGCAACTGCCTAACTCATGATCATGCATGGAGGTTTAAGCTCAAGTCTGAAAAAAATAAGTAAACTGCAAGTGAACTCATGGTCCATTCGTCATTGCCCTTCCTTATTCCCTCTGCGTAGTTTGTAATCTAACGATCGTTCTCCATTTTGCCTTATGCCCTAAAACATTCGTCCATCTAATAGATGGGTGAATTTTCATTTCTGACGGCAGTTACTTAAAAGTGGTCATATATATATATATATAAATATATATATATATATATATATATATATATATATATATATATATATATATAGAATTTACTAGTGTGTAATATATATATATATATATATATATATATATATATATATATATATATATATATATATATATATATATATATATATGTATATATACATATATGTATATATGTATGTATATATATATATATATATATATATATATATATATATATGTATATATATATACATATATATATGTATATATATATATATATGTATATATATATATATATATATATATATATATATATATATATATATATATATATATATAGTATTTGGAAGGAATGTCAGTAAGGTTGAATAACATGTTAGACAGATGAAAGGATTCTTTGTAGGTACTGACGTTTGGTTTGGTTTGATATTGATAGAATTTACTAGTGTATGATAAGTAAAAATTATGTGAAAGAAGTCCTATATTATTCTATTATTGTGAAAGATAATTACTTCTACTGGTTATTCTATTCAAATGTTTATATAACCTTAAAAATTATTCTCTGTCTTCTTTAGTTCTGCCATTTCTTGTCTACTGTTATTATAACGTATATTAAAACTGAGAGTCCAACTACGCCATTATATTTCGGCTAAATTAAATGTCAAAACAAAAGGACTGAACTCTGGTATAAGTAGGATAATCTCACCAACTCCTAATGATTTCTATCTGAGCCATATGATGATTTTGCCTGCCGAGATTATTCTCTACTATTGATAATCGTTTCCATTTGTTGATACAAACGGATTAATAGTTTTCTCATTTTAACTTTTTGTTGAAGGTAGATGGTTATGTATGAAACAGATGATGTTTTGTTAATTAATAAAATGTATTTTGCCATTATTTGAAACCTTTGCAACGATCCTTCACACGAAAATAATAAAATTATGATATTTCTAACATTATAATATCATAGCGAAGAGTCTTAAACAAAACAAATAAAAAAGGGAATAGGATAAACTGAAACACCTAATACCTCGCTAGACATGAAACGATATACGTTCCTTATTGAAGTTGGAGATTTCATCAATCAAGGAATATGTAATCAGTAAACACATCTGTCCAAGGACTAGTGTGCTCTATTGTGGAACTGTTCAAAATATTTTCAAGCAATATCTGTGGCAATCCTCCCACACCCCTTATCACAGTGCTCCCCGCCCCTCGACATGAAGACTTTCTCATTTATGTCATAGGAACTATGAACAGAATATCAGGATATGAGATGTGGGTTAAGTTGGATCGTTTTGTTATATGAATTACTCTCTTTCAAAGATGTTGCGAAGGGAATCATATATGCCACTAGTATTCTATATGTATTGTAGGATGTTAATGACCAGTTTTGGTAACTGGACTGAAAATCTTAGCAATGAATATCAAATAAAAATTGCCATAAATATAGATTATTTGTTTTGTGATCTCCAAATAAATTTGAAGAAACCTGGTCACATGAAATATCAAAATAATATATAATTAAAAAAAAGAGAGTTCATATAAAAGTCAAAGATAGTCTTTCTAGGCATGAAATTTTCTGTGTTTTCTGGGTTCCAATTTCCTTTCAAGTATAAAATCAAGAACAGTTGATATACGTTAGAAGAAAAATTTTATAATATATCTGGATCAAGATATCAATAACCAACTGGTCCAAGTCACTCACAAAGCATAGATAAGTAATGGGGTAGCTTTAAAAGGTAGACGAAAAGAACAAAAGTTGCAAGATCAAGAAAAAAATCAAAACATTGTTAAAAAAAGGGGGGGGGGCGTTGAAAATCGTTTTCATAGAAAAAAGAAAATTAAACTAAAATTCAGATATTCGACCAAAGAAGTCATGAAATAGCCTCTTTGTCCCCAGAATCTTAATAGTCATAGAAAATAACCAGGCACAATTTGGGAGAGAGTAGTTAATTAAAGAGCTTTCTTAACAGTAATGTAGTGACGATCTGTCTCTTCCCAAGCGATCGCGGATCTTTTGACTGAATTTGACCAAGTAGTAATATTGTCTTGATGATCACTATTGTTTTCGTGCAAAATGCGAGTTTGATAGAATTCTTTTTTCTTGCATGTAAAAACATTTAAATTCTCCTAACGCATATATCTAAAATATCTTTATTAACACTTGAACTTCAAAAAAGCTATAAAAGTTTTCAGGGTTCTAAGCGAGATCCGTGGTGCATTTACTGGAGTTATTATCACTTGTTCAATCAGATTTCAAATTCCTAGAGTATTAAATCATAACTGTGTAATTAATTATTAAGGTCTATTTCATATATGGAGCGCTTCCTCTCTCATTATCTTTGACAGTTTAAAAGAGAGAGAGAGAGAGAGAGAGAGATTGAGAGACTCCACAAGTTCATGCTATTAGGTATAACGTACTCATGTTTCCAGGTGAAATTGTGGCAAGTTGTTATATAGCTTTTAAATATTGCCCAAAATATTGCTCTATTCTACTGGCACGGGTGCCTTATTATTATTATTATTATTAGTAGTAGTAGTAGTAATCTCACTGTTGTCAAATGTATGAGAACAGAAGGGAATATTGAAAAAATAGGCCAGACTATTCGGTATATATGTAGGCAAAGGCAAAATGAGCCGTAGCCAGAGAAAGGGATTCTATGTAGTACCGTCTGGCCAGTCAGGGGACCCAATAACTCTCTAGCGGTAGTATCTCAACGGGTGGCTGGCGCCCTGGTCAACTTACTACCTAGATATCTTTAAATATAAGTTCATTCATGCTTCATAAATACCAGTAGCAAATTAAGTTGGCTCAGATATTTGACAATCTATGATGTGCTGTTAAGGATGGCTCATAATTATTACTAAGTCTCAATCAAAACCGAAATTTATGAATTCATATCCTTTTAGAACTTTTTGTTATACATAGTATCACAATCGAACTTTCATTTAAATGCCAGGTTATCTTAATGTGTAGCGCATAGAGCGAAGACTGGATATTCCAGCAATTTTCTTAGAATTATAATTACGTAAATGTACATTACACGAGAAGTTTTCCGTGCATATCAACGCATAAATCATTATTCTGTAAAGTAACCTTGCATGATAGCTTCGCTTTAGACGATGTTACACAAGGTTCCCAAATAAAGAAAGAGCATAAATACTACTAGCTTTCTGGTATGACTTGCTTCGTTATACTACAGTATAAAGTCGTAAATGACACGCTGCAAATTATTACTATGGAAAATTTGCGTTTTTATTACTTAATAACATTTCCAGATCTTTAAATATGTATACAACAGACGGTAATTATAAATTGACATCCAACACACGATAGTTACTGAATTTTATGCGCAACCCATTTCCGGAAACCCAAAATACAGGGTTATTACATGAAACATAAATGACATTAAGTATATTAAAAAGATATTTACTGTAGAACGCTTTGGCAGTTAGGTAGAACCTATCGATATATATATATATATATATATATATATATATATATATATATATATATATATATATATATATATATATATATATATATATATATCGATATTTTAATGAAAATTATAAGAGATTTTTTTTTGGGTGGGGGGATTATAACTCCTATGCAGAACTTCGGTAAGTGTTAAGCTATGTCAGAAGAAAGTTTTATATGCATATGATCCCGTCGAATACAGGAATATTTTTCTTGAACTAATACCAATCTATCCTCTCTGACAGCATGTTTCAGTTTTGGCTAGACTATAATCAATACATATTGGTCATGTTCATGATATCAAAGAAAATATAGCGGTCACTCTCAATAAGCATCTAACTCTTTATTTCCATTATATTTTTGATTAAGTTCCCAATTACAACTTTTTACATGTTTTAAAAGGTCTAAGGCGAAAAAAAAAATTGTCTCCGCGCAATTGCGAACGATTATACAGTATGTGTTCATAAATATCCGGTAGTAACGAAAATGTTACTAAAATAAAATGTCATTATTATTTCTTAAATGTGTAATGTTTTTAATTGATATGTAATTCTGGTTCAAGTTTTACCTTAAACCTTGTTTTGATTTTTTTTTTTTTACAGCTTTTTTGTTTTATAATTTAATAAAAAGACGTTCATAGACAGTTTTCACACAGTCAAGTACGTATGTCATAGAGATTACGAGAATCACGATGTATATTTGACGGATGACATAAAGCAAAACAGATCTGGCATAGTTACATAGCTTATCAGTAGAGGGATATACTGCATATAAATGATTACAAACGAAACATAACTTCATATTCATAGCTATGTTTGATACTCAGTAGCTTTATTACACTGGGAATTTGTAAGTCTTAATTAAAAATATCCTAGACGACCATTAAGAGATCAATTAACTGTAAGGCTATGAAGTAGTACTACGAAATTAAAACTCATCTCAGAAACGCACTCACACACACACACACACACCAAGGTGCAACCCAAATTGGTAAACCTAAATGTTACAAGCCCGAGTGCTCCAACAATGAAAGCAGCCTAATGTGGTGAGGGAATAAAGAAGTAATGAATAAACCTTAAATGGGAGTTTACAAAAATACAAGATATTTTAAGATCAGTAACATTAATTACATAAGTCATATACAACTATGAAATGAGACTTATGTCAACCTGTTCAACAAAAGAGCCTGAGTAACATTTTAACTTCTGAAGTTCCTCCGTTCCAGCTACCGGATTAAGATCATTCTGCATTCTGGTCACAGTTTGAATGAAATATCTAGAATATTCTGAAGTATAGAGTTTTATGATTAAGAAGGCAATAATGCTAGAATTAACTGTATACCAAGTATTACGTACTGGATAATATTGCCTGGATAGATCTGAAGGCAAAGGGTGGTCAGATTCATGAAATATTATATGTAACATGTACAGAGAACTAATTTAACAACGGTACCAGAAATTGATATCCACAGATTAAGAAAGAGACAGTACCAATGAAAAGATCTGGATGTTCAGTTGCCACTGTCCTTGTAAACTTAGAATTATAAGTATATCCACAAATGTGCCTGTATATATATATATATATATATATATATATATATATATATATATGATAAATTTTTTGCACATTTAAACGTGTTTCTTTCATATTTCAAATAAGCCATATATATTAATACATTAAAGTCTGGATTCTCTTAACGACCTCGGGATCAGAGCCCAAGGCGGAACCTCCCAAAGACTATGATATCGGACCGGCGGGGATTTGAACCCTCGCCAGGATATCTGTATGCCAGTGACCATACCACTCCGCCACTCCTTCGTGGCGGAGTGGTATGGTCACTGGCATACAGATATCCTGATGAGGGTTCAAATCCCCGCCGGTCCGATATCATAGTCTTTGGGAGGTTCCGCCTTGGGCTCTGATCCCGAGGTCGTTAAGAGAATCCAGACTTTAATGTATTAATATATATGGCTTATTTGAAAAATATATATATATATATATATATATATATATATATATATATATATATATATATATATATATATATATATATATATACACAGGTGGGTGCGCGCACGTGGCTGCTGTAACAAAAAGATAAAATGAAAGGAAGGTTAAAGTCACCAGCCGGCATTAAGACAATAATCACCTACAAAAATATAATTACAAAAAAAAAGTACTTTAACTAATTATGTACAACAAGAAGTACAACGGAGAATAATTATTTTCTTGATGAATGAAGCCTAAGGCCTTCCACGTTGAGTTGGATAGCCAGTGGACGACTTCAGAAAACAAAATCTCATTTCCTGGAAAGGGAAAATTAATTAGCAGTTATCAATCGGCCACTTATGCAAATTAATGATATAGGCTAAGAACGCAATGAAGTCTTGTGTTTATAACTCTTAAGCAGTAATAAATACCAAGTGCATAACTCTTAAACTTAGATACTATCGTATGGAAATTAAGAATGTCACAGGGTGAGATTATTAAGATTAGGAGCAAATGGCACACGTGGTTGGGACGTAAGGATAAGATGAAATTAATGAAGATTAGGCGAGTAGGATAAAAGGAAAGGATGGGATATGATAAAAGTGGAAGGAAGGCCAGGTAAGGATTGTAAGGCTATGAGGTTGTCATATAGCCGCCTTACCTTGATAAAAAAAAAAAAAAAAAACGTTACCCCTCCCGGGAGTTCCGTGAAGAGGATGTAGAGATCTGTCCTCAGTGAATGTTAAAGATTGAATTTTAAGGTGTTCACCTGCTTCTACAACAAAATACCCCTTTCAGTCCCCGATGGGAGTTGGGGGGGGGGTGCCTCATTTTCCTTGCCGGATGTCCCATTGGTCATCGGCCTTGTCTCCCGACACCCCCACCAATAGGCCTGCTGTTGACTTCTCCCAGGGTCGCTTTGTGGCAGCCTGAATTGGCAACGTTGTTTCCGAAAATGTCTGAAATGAGATACCTCAAGGGAGTAGACGGGCATAGGATAGCTGGGCAGGTGATGAGGCTCTGGGGTAAGGTTCCAATGCTTGTAGCATTTCGATAGGTCCCTGCTGGGAGTTTTTTTTTTTTTTTTATAAAGAAGGACGCCATGATCGTCACGGATAACAATATGCATGTATGTAGGCGTGTGCGTTTATGTCTGTGTGAACATACATTACCGATAACTCATAGGCCGTCAGTTGTATGGATATATTTCGGAAACAGGCGTTTCCCTCCATATAGGCAATGAATCATGAAAACCAAATACAGAATATATTTACAGATGAAGAATTTTACAGAAGGTCGGCCATAGGGGTGGAGATCAAGCTATGATAGAAGCAATATCGTCATCATGATTTGTTAATGATGGTTGAAGGAATGCATTGTCACTGCATCTTATTTTTATGAGTGCCAAAGATTTACTAACCATAACTGATATGTAATCGTCGGTTGTCTTTGAAATATCTTGACAAGGTGACTGAAAGAGCTCACTTCAAATATAACTACATATCCAACACACGTCCCAAATGATGAGCCTATTGAAACAATAGGACTTCAAATTAGAAGCCCTCTTGTGAACAGTATCAGAATGTTGACCCAGACACATAGGTGGGTTAAATTTTCTTTTACTGTCATAATGCCATCTGAAAGGCTGTAATAAAGGTTCAAAAAGAATCAAATCCCTACGACTTATATGTTTACATAGTGTAAAACGCCATGTATTGACTGTGAAAAAATCCTACGCCGAATTTGAAAGTAATAACTTTAAAAGAAAAGAGAGTAACATATATGTTCAGTAAAGGGCCGACACAGAAAAAAAATATTACATCTTACGATATAAAAGAAAGCAAGCTGATGAAGGTGTAATAAAGAAAAAAAGAAATAAGAGTTTAGCCACCTCAAATTATTACTACCAAACATAGTTTGACATGCTTAAAAGTAAACATGAAGGAGAAACTTCTATATTGAGTTCATAGACTTAAATATTAAATATGATAAAGCGGACAGAGTTTTTTGGGTGTGGATGATGTTTTCATATAGCACCTTTAAGTAAGTGAATGCCATTCTTTAAGATTAAAGTGACTGGTGTACGATTGCATAGAAAGAAGAAAGACTTCTTTATCTAAAATGTATAGCATGTATAACCCCATGTTATCTCTCCATAGCATAGCTGGCAAATATTTGTGTTAATAGGTCAACTAGACACTTTCTCTGTATAAAACTGCAAACATAGATAAAAAAAAATAATTATAATGCAAGATGAGAAATCTGGAATTAAGTATAGTAAGATCCATGGTATAAGGGTAAATACTAATAACAAGTTATTGTCCAGATAATCGTCAAACCGAAAGTGGTTGACTCAAACTTATTTATAAAGAAATTGTGAATAACTGTTGTAGATATTGGATGAAAGAACGAAACGTAACTCAAAGAAGAACGAGAACACAAACCACACTTGTCATCGAGGATAATCTATCCCAAATGAAGAAGTTGAAATGCATGAAGGTATTCGAGTCCATTTAACGGATGAATATTAAAAACTAAACAAAATAAGATAAGTGGATCAACCATGGAAAGGAGACGATATCCAGATAAAGATAATTAATATGATAGACACGTTAAAGCCAATGTACTTTAATATCTTGAGGAAACATAGGCACGTATGATAAATTCAAATGACATACAGTATAATTGATATAGTGAATGGCGTTTCCAAGGAAGTTCTTGTGTAGACGTATATTGCAATCATTTGTTTGTGAATGTTCTTTAACTTAGAATGATTGCTCTCAATTCAGGAGCTTGCCCATCGGACATTGACTGAATATAATTTTCGGAGAAGCGTGAACTGACGGTAGAGTGCAATAGGTTAGCCGAAATCATTCCTTGATAATAAATAATAAACGTTTAAGATATTTATGGCAAAGCAAAAGGGACATTAATCTAAACAGAGAAACCACGTAACAGAAGAAGAAGCTGTTATTTTCTGCTGCTCACAACAACAACAACAACGCCCCCCTTTCTTATAAATTGTACGATTGGCGTCTTAGGTATGAAAGAAAGAGAGAGAGAGAGAGAGAGAGAGAGAGAGAGAGAGAGAGAGAGAGAGAGAGAGAGAGAGAGAGTAGTTGTGGGCCGCACTGTTGGGAGCTCTGTTAATTGCTTAATCCTGTAGCCATCAACTTCATCGCTGGTGTGTTTGGAATATCCGAAACGACCTCCTCTCCGAACGATACAATGATTCGCGAGGGAACTGCATAATTGCCCCGCAAACCCTCTCTGTCTCTCACTTTGGTCATCTGCTTGATTTTCGGCGATAGCCATAATTTACTCTCCGCAAAAGTATGATTTGACTCACGAGGCTTGTCTCTTCAGAGAGGTCTAAATCACTTTAATCAGATAAATATGATTCATTGATATTCTGCTGCTGCGATTGTCTTCGTTTTTATGTGTGAAATTTAAAGGACATTATCTAAACATCGGTGCGATATCAAAAGTTTATTCGTCACATCTATATTAACATTGCGGAGAGATATGGTCCATGTCTTCACAATTACTTATTTTCAAAGGTTGATATTTTTTGTAAATGTTGTCGTGTATTCTCTTCAGCATGATGTTAGGACGCCAATTAAAAACGTATTTTTCATTCGATTTTGTTTTTGGCCTAGCAATAGTAATTTTGAATTGTTTGCACAAAGTACTTAGATAGCGTGATGTGGAGGATCACCAACCTACAGTATTAGTAGAGGCACCAGCATAAAATTTCCTTTTTCTACCAGAGACAGAGCACAATATGCTCAAAACAAACACAACATGGCTAAATTATGGTATATTCATAAAACCCTGAATCAGAAACAAAGTGTCATATTTTGCACTTAAAATTTTTTTAACCTTATTGGGCATTTCGCTTAT
Organism: Palaemon carinicauda; assembly: GCF_036898095.1. Lineage (NCBI taxonomy): Eukaryota > Metazoa > Arthropoda > Malacostraca > Decapoda > Palaemonidae > Palaemon > Palaemon carinicauda. The sequence continues at coordinate 98,443,349 of NC_090728.1, forward strand.
ATAGAGGAACACCAACCGGGGAGGAGGGGAACACCAACGTTTTTTTTTTCAAGGTCATAATATATATATATATATATATATATATATATATATATATATATATATACATATATATATATATATATATGTGTGTGTATATATATGAATATATAGATATATATATATATATATATATATATATATATATATATATATATATATATATATATATATATATATGTATATATATACATACAGTATGTATATTATTATTACTAGCTAAGCTACAACCCTAATTGGAAAAGCAGGATGCTATAAGACCAGAGGCTCCAACAGGGAAAATAGCCCAGTGAGGAATGGAAAAAAAGGAAAATAAAATATCTTAAGAAGAGTAACAACATTAAAATAAATATCTCCTATGTAAACTATAAAAATTTTTTAACAAAACACGAGGAAGAGAAATGAGATAGAATAATGTGCTCGAGTGTACCCTCAAGCAATAGAACTCTAAACCCAAGACAGTGGAAGACCATGGTACAGAGGCTATGGCAGTACCCAAGACTAAAGAACAATAGTTTAATTTTGGAGTGTCCTTCTCCTAGAAGAGATGCTTACCATAGCTAAAGTCTCTCTTCTACCCTTACCAAGAGGAAAGTGGCCACTGAACAATTAGTGCAGTAACTCCTTCAATGAAGAAGAATTGTTTGGTAATCTGTGTTGTCCGGTGTATGAGGACAAAGGAGAATATGTAAAGAATAGGCCAGACTATTCGGTGTGGATGTGTGTAAGCAAAGTAGGCAAATGGGAAAATGAACCATAACCAGAAAGAAGGATCCAATGTAGTACCATCTGGCCAGTCAAAAGACCCCATAACTCTTTAGCGGTAGTATCTCAACGGATGGCTGGTGCCCTGGCCAACCTTCTACCTACTATATATATATATATATATATATATATATATATATATATATATATATATATATATACCTATAAAAATGGTTTGAAAATAAATGGCCTAGTCTATATTTAAGCAAGTATTGACTTCCGTTTTAAAAGGTAATAAAAACTAATAAATATTGATATAAGAAAATAGCCTACATAATTACCCTAGTCTATAGAAAAGTGTATGAAAATTAATATATCAAACCGAATACTGGCCAGTTTTTTTTTAATAAAAACAAACAAATATTGACATAGGAAAATAGCCTAAATATTTAGCCTAGCCTATTAAAAATAGTATGAAAATAAAGTAAAATAAAATTACATAGCCTAGAGTCAATCTGATAACCTAAATCACTTCTATAAAAGTTATTTCATGTGCTTATAACATAATTACAATGATATTACATCACAATTCACTAAAAATTACCTTCAATTTTACACACAAAAAAACCTGTTCCACTTCATTTATAACACCTGTGCATTTCCACCATTTATTTAAAAGCTAATGTACATAATCAGGCACTTTTAGTTATTTTTTTTTTCTAGTATTCCGAGATATAGCAACCTTTGAAAATTTCACGCATCAATAATTCTTCAGATATTAGTGATCAGACTTTCCCCTATATCACATTTTTTTCCCAAAACAATGCCACGGCAACCATTTCAAAAGTACGCATTTCATTTTACTGGATAACATGTCAATATGGCTAAATAACGTAATGAAACTTAACTCAAAACAACCGCGCCATATTCACCGATATGAGACAATATATAACAACGGTGAAAAATAATGTCAGATCCCTGAAAAGAATATTTTCTTATTTGGTAACCAATGGTGTCCAGATCGCTGGGATCTGTTGATTGCATGTTGCTTGGTGTGGATAGCTGCTCTGTAGCTGTGCTTGGCAGCACGAAATTTGAAATAGTTATCGTACAGGAGGAAATGGTTGGTATTCCCCCACATGTTAGAAAGCTAAGATATATTTCAGAAACTTACACGTGTAATCGTTTTATTTCATCATATTAAGCTCAAAACTTACATCCAAATTACTATGGATGCCTTAATATATACAGATCATCATCATCATTTTTGTTTAATGTCTGTCATAAAAAGTCTCTCTATATTTGACTTTGAAAAAATATCCTTTCTCTCATATTGTAAACCATTAATGTGAAAATCCTAAATATAAATAAAATCACCATTTCTTTTTTCATAAAACATCTTAGAATTTGTTAGTCGTCTCTCAAATATCATTAATCATCATCAGGATAACTATTACTATAATTGTCATTTTTCAAATAATTACTATTCTCATTATTTTCCCTGCGGTCGTCAATGTTTTTGAGTTGAATAGTTTCATCTAGAATCAAAATAATTAATATTACATTTGCTGTTATGTATCATCATTACCGTGCATAAGTAAAATCAATACATAATATATGTAATTTAAAAGTTTAAGGGTCACTCGTCAGTGGTACAGATAAGTGATGGTTTTCACTGTTCTACTAGGGGAAGGACACTTTAAAATCAAACCACTATTCTCTAATCTTGGGTAGTGCCATAGCCTCCTGTACAATGGTCTTCCACTGTCTTGGGTTAGAGTTTTCTTGCTTGAGGCTACAATCGGGCACTCTATTCTCTCTTATTCCTCTTCCTCTTATTTTGTTAAAATTTTTACAGTTTATAAAGGAAATATTAATTTGAATATCACGGTTCTTAAAATACTTTATTTTTCCTTGTTTCCTTTCCTCACTGGGCTAATTTTCCTGTTGGAGCCCCTGGGCTTTGAGCATCCTGCTTTTCCAACTAGGGTTGTAGCTTAGCAATTGATAATAATAATAATAATAATAATAATAATAATAATAATAATAAAGTCATTGAGACTAAATACATACAAATATGATTAGCGCCCTGACCCCTTCTCTTTACAACCTAGGGACAGGGAGGCCCAGTGACCAGTCAGCGGCTACTGATATTCAACAGGTAGACCTATGGGCCTTCATGAAGACTCTTATCCTTACCTTCTAAGGACAGTCAGGGCATGATTACTAGCAAAATTTATCAAACCTGGGGGGGGGGGGGGATTGGATTCGTGATCCCACAGTTACACCATGAATAATCTCATTTCTCTCCTACAGCATGTCTTTTCTCCTTTTCTTTAGTATGAAACCAGAGCTAACCTATGGATTAGTATAATTCTCGTTCTTAGATTACTCGAGACTTGAGAGATATCCGTATATTGTAAGAAGGGATGTTAATTGTTATATAGTAATGGTATTGAAATTTAGCTGAGAAACCATTTTCCCATTTTTTAGATTATGAATAAGCCTAAGATAATGCATGAAAGGAAAAATTCTAAACACTGAAATGAAACAATCACTTTAACTAAGAAAAGGAAATCAAATAACTTTGTTGCAAGTAGAAAAGAATGTTCATGATGGATTTAATTCAGAAATTCCATTAGCGTTGTAGTAAATCATGGCACTTATTCATATTTTGATGAGGAGAAACTCGACTGATGTTGTCAGCAATATTAGAGTGTTGTAATTTTATCTGCACTCATAAACAAATGCAATAGTGAACATTTTTTCTCGATTGACATATCAAAAAAGGAATTTATGCTATGATTCTTGAAGATAAAAGAAATATATTGCAATCTGGCTTATTTTTTTGTTGATTTACTGCTTAGCTATTTTCTTATTTATAATTCTTAATTCATGATTTATCATTTCATCAGTCATATAAAAGACATTGATGGCAATATTTACGTAAAAAGGCAGATATATTATTTCATGTGTCACGGAAAACATATGTGCCCGAATGACAAAGCTGCTGATGATTGCTATGTGTAAAACGATATATCAGCTTGCTAAGTCTAATTAGGTCTGTGATTTGTAAACCCATTTCCATCATTTTTGACGTGATGTCAATGCTAATATTGATTCTAAGTGTAAAAAAAATGGCACTCAGGCATTCTCGCACGCACACACTTCGTCGACGAATTTAATTTATTGATAAATTCAGTATGATTTATAATCTCTAATTATCACCTGTAATTGACGTCCTGCTGTGCTCTGAATTATCGCGTTAATGAATAAATTGAATTTCGTTAATTACCACATGAATAACGAACCCTATGAATATGATGGATTTATCTATCGTGGACACGACATTTTTCTTATCCCGTTTTTCCACTTCGCTTTTCCTCTTTTTTATATTATTTGTAGTCAAAAGATTTGGGGGACTTTTATAGTTAAGACTGGCATGCCTTCACCCCAGCCACCTGCACTCTTTTCCCAAATATTAGTTTGTATTAAGTGGCAGACATATTCTGTTATCGCGTGAGTGACGTATCTCCCAAAAAGGTTAAATCATATAAAGAATTGGGGGTAATGTGTTTAATTCTAAAGCTAAAACATTTCATCACTAAATTCATTTCTATCTGCATGTTATTCAGCCGTTCCCTTTTTATGTTCTTTATCCTCATTTGTCAGTGTAGGTGAATGATTGCATACCGCAATCTCAGAGTTAATCAATTTATGAATTCCTCTTCCGGTGGAAGATAGGAATAGAATAAAAAGAAAAACATAGCTTGATGGATTGGTCATGCTCTTCTCGACGCCATATTCGTATCCTGAGGTGTGGAGGCGGTTTATTCCTTGTGTTTCTGATGTTTGAATTCCAGTTTTCAATTGTAAAATGTGTACAGAAATTATGCAGATAGGATATATGAGTTTATTGCATTAATCTAGACATGGCAATTTGAACTCTAAATTATATACAAATTTTTTCACGCTTTTTAATGGAATTGATAAAGGACATGGTGCCCCTAAACCACCTGCCCCCGACCGCTTGGTGACTTCCAAAACACTTATTCTTCTTCTTTTTCGACTAAAGCTTTTCCCGCTATGCAGGGTCGCTATTTGTTGAAAGCCGTTTCCAGTTTCTTCTGTCTCCGATGTCCTCCAGTGTGAGATCTTTCCCTTCTATATCTGCTGTTACACACCCCATCCACACATTCAAGATGGAGATTGTGCTCAAGTTTACATATCATACAGGAGTAAACACATGGTATGAGATTAGTATACTGTAGAGACTTCAGCCGATTACAGGGTATTTTCTATTACAAAATGGCCCATAACAATTTCACCCTTGCATTTTTGCTTCGAAGTATATTTAATAGCATTCTTGAGGCAACAATTAGAATATTGTACCGCCTACCACTACCGGTATTGGTGAATCATAGAATAAGATAGTGTGGAGGATCAAGTTTTTGTTATTTAAGTTTTCTTTTTCGTTTTGCCAAAATCTTAGAAAGAGAGAGAGAGAGAGAGAGAGAGGGAGAGAGAGAGAGAGAGAGAGAGAGGGAGAGAGAGAGAGAGAGAGAGGTAGTTAGTGTAATGGTTGTTTGTTGTGAGAAAGATTGTTGGAATAATTGAGGTTGTCTGTTTATTTCTTAGGACAGTGGTGAATGTCTTGAGCGAATGCTTTTTTGATTGCCTGCAGACAGAGACAGTTGTGCTTGTGAACGCTGGATTTTGTATTTATTTTACCAGCTTTGGATGCCTTAATCTATATTATCAGACCGTAATTCCTCCTTTTGGATACTTCTTGTATGTGGATGAATGATTTATGACCCTGCTAATATTAGGACTTGTAACTGACTGCTCTTTTTAATTTGGACACAATCGGTAACGACTCTGCCTGTTTGAAGGAATTTTCTCTTTGAGTGATGATTATTAGGATGATGATGATGATGACGACGGCAATGCATTAATCACCGAGAGTCTGATTTTCCCTAGTTGCTTCACCACTTAATAGTGCTTGGTTTAGTGAGAAAGGTTACCGTTTGCCACCGAGTTGTGGCAGTGTGACATTAATCAAAATACTGTTTAGCTTATTTGGACGAGAGTCCGTGTCCACACACAAACACACCCACATACACACACACACAAACACACACACACATATATATATTGAACAGGTAAAACATATGAAAGGGAGTGTTAGGTATAAGCGTAAGAATGATTTTTATGATGCCCAAATGAATGTGGGTGAGGCAATATCATTGTATGTTTGTCGGTTAGAAACGTAAGTTAGAAAGATGTATGGGGACAAAAACATAAATGAGAATAGGCAGCTATTGAAGAAGTTTTAGGCTACTGTACCTGAGAATGTTGCTGAGTTTATTCATTTGAAACGGAAAAATTAGGTGGTCGAGAGAGAGAAATTGACATGTCATGATATTTTAGAGATAGTTGAGGATTACCAGTTGGATAGGTGTATGAAAGTAAATCTGCGTATGTAAGAGCTGGAATGGAGGAAAGTTGCTGTTATGAGAGGGCCGATGAGGGTAGCTGATAGTGCAGTAGATAGGAGTGTTAGGACGAGTAATGAAGGAATACCCATAAGGACAAATAAAGGGTTTAGACAGAGAAATCAGGGTTGGAGAGATAGAAGTGCAAGTGCGCAGCGAAGGTAAGCCAGGTAGTGGTATCCGTGAAGACAGGTGTTATAGGTGTGGGAAGGTATGACATAAAACGGATGAGTGTAGATGGGCATTAGGAGCATGTTATGGGTTGAATGAGATAGGGCATCGTATTAGTGAGTGTAATAAAGAGAAAGTGGTTAAGTTTTATCGGTGTGGTATGACTGGGAATGTAGCAAGTGGATATAGGAGTAATCGTACAAATGTGATTTGCGGCAATTATGGTAAGGAGGGGCATTGCGCGAGGATGTGCAAGGAGTAGTGTGCTAAGTGTACTGATTGTGGGGTAGATGGACATGTAACAAGGGTGTTTAGGAAGAAAGGATTAGGCTAGTTAGGATGTTCGGGAAACCAGATAGTAATGCGGTTCACCTGAGTGAATTCTCCTCTGTGTGGAAGGAATAGGATCAATGCTCGTAACTACTGGGGTGAATAATTGGTTGGAAATGAGTACTAACCTAGTATGCATGAGATGTTAGGGCTGGAAAAATAAGCAATTAGTGTTAGTTGAATATAGGAAAAAGAAGCGATTGGAAACTTTTAGTGAGGATAAAGTACGAGGAAAATTTATAGGTATAGGTGGGAACCTGGGCAACCTGTAGCAGGAGTAAGGGTGCAAAGCAAAAAACAGGCTATATAGAGGAACGGCATCAGAAGGGGGCTCGATCATGAGGTCCCTAATGTAAACCCCTTTCTTATTCTTTCCTTCCAAAATTTATTGTTTTCTTATGCTTCTGCAACTGACAACGTCCCGAGGCAGGATAGGTGTATCTATTATTAAGAAGATTCTGTTCTGTTTAGAAACTCAAATATAGATCAGTAATTCAAATAGGAATGTAGCATCAGATTATTATTATTATTATTATTATTATTATTGATAGCTATGCTGCTACCCTATTTGGAAGAGCAAGATGCTATAAGTAGCGAAAAGTAGCCCAGTGAGGAAACGAAACTAGGAAATAAAATGCAAGAAAAGTAATGAGCAATCAAAATAGATTATTTTTTACAATAGTAACAACATTACAATAGATCTTTGATATATAAACTATAGAAACTAAAAACACAAGAGGAAGAGAAATAAAATAGAATGTTGTGCCTTCGTGGGGAAAGGACTTTTTGGTTGGTCAAAGGACCTAATAACTCTCTAGCGGTAGTATTTCAACGTGTGCGTTTGTACAATTTTGTTGTAAATAATATACATATATATATATATATATATATATATATATATATATATATATATATATATATGTGTGTGTGTGTGTACACACACACACACACACATATATATATATATATATATATATATATATATATATATATATATATATATATATATATATTTATATATATATATATACATATGTATATATATATATATATATATATATATATATATATATATATACTGTATATATTCTTACTAAGCTGGTCTAACGTAGAGTAAATAGTTTTTCACGTATTTCATTTGTGTATTCAAAAGGTGTAAAGGTGAGTTCGGTTCTTGTAGGTTTAAATAATTGTATGTAAATTGCGTAAGGCTTTTGTTGTTCATTTCATTGTATTTTTTTTTTTTTGAGTCAGTATATGTAAATTTAATTTATTTTTAAGAACTAGCTTTTCATTTCACGTATTTTGCTACAAAGTCTTATGTAAGCTCGATTAGGTATGCAGTAAGAACCACACGAGGTATGAACAGGGGCTTATGTAATTTTTTTTATATGGTATTGCATCATGTTTGTGAGAGATTACGCAATTTTTATATCTGCCACATGTTTTGGAAGGTTCTCAAAAACCCCATTTTTTTAATGTTTGAGGTAGGTGGGCGGAGCTCGCTGAGAGAGAGTTGTCTCGCTGGTTCGTTGGTAGGTGTCTGTTAGAGATAGTTGGTAACTCTAGCGTCGGTAGAGCCCGCCTCCAAGCTTCTAGACCTCTGACCTAGAAGAATCTAGAATAACTAAGTCAATATATATGCACCCCCAGGGATGCATTGGAGCAGAAGAGATCCAGCCTTTCCCTTTGTAAGAGCCAACCAACATCCTCTCTCTCAAGTATCTCGAGTGTGTGTCCTCTCCAAAGTGATTAAGTTTGTGACCGACACATATTGAGCGTAGTGTGTTAAAATGTTACTACAACTTTGAAAGTGATTTAAAATCTATTGTGTTATTATACGTGCTAGTATTATATAATTTTTTTGTAACTGGCCCTGGGAGGTGTATATGAAAACCTGAAGTGTATTTAGTGTGGCTTAACTGTTCGATTACTTTGTGTGAGCTAAAACATTGTAAGTTTATCAGTTATTTTAAGTAATTTCTATAAGATTTTAATCATTAGAGTGTTAATGGTTAACTATTTTCATAAATTAATAAAATTAGATATCTGTGTACAATTCAATTTCCACTGAAACAAGTGATTATATAATTTTCAGAGTATAATATTCTCTTGTCTTAGTCTAAGGCTTTATTCAGATTTAATATTTCGATTCAAGTGATCATATAATTTTCAGAGTGTAACATTTTCTTGTCTTAATCTAAGTTTTGTCTAGATTTAATATTTCGGGTGATTTGTTTTTGGTGTAAATTCTTATAATTTTTATAAAATATATTTATTTTTGTAGAGTGCTTATTATTTCGATCACCAGTGTTCCTTTTAGAACTCTCTCGTATCCCTGTTAAAGAATCAAAGTAGGAGGTTTTTTTTTCTTGAAAAGTTCTTAATGATAAGTATCCAGGTTGTTTTGAGTGTAAGAGACCTTTGGATATTCAGTGTTTTATATATTGCTGTCTGAGATATATATAATTTTCTCAGAGTTTGGGTATTATTCAAGTATAACAGATTTATGTAAAAACAAACAGGTGAGTTTGGAAATCAGGAGATTGTGTATTTTGCCAACCCTAATATATAATATATATATATATATATATATATATATATATATATATATATATATATATATATTGTGCCTAGACTCGGCACCATAATATATATATATATATATATATATATATATATATATATATGTGTGTGTGTGTGTGTGTGTGTGTGTATACATGTACATATATAAATATATATTTACATATATGTATATACATACCTATAAAATTCTCGTTTGGTTACTGGAGAATCTTAATTCAATTATTATTCTTCTTCTATTAGCGGGCTTTTTCCCATTCGTATGGGGTAACACGGTTGCTTTCTTTTGAAAGACTTTGCTTTGGCTTTTGGGGTGCACCGTAGTCCCGACCAGCTGCCCTGCCTGTCATCGCCTAGATCCCGGTAGCGTATTCTTACGTGTTATACCAGCCACCGTCGCCCTTCCTTCCAGCAGCGAGGAGTCATGGCGTAGTTAGGTCGACAGTTCGAGACGTATGAGGTGTCTGTTATGTTTTAGAAGGTGTTGGAATGGTTGTGTTTGTGTGTGTATTAGTCTGTAACACCCATGTGCTTTACGCAAACCTATCCGTCAATTACATACATAATCCTGAGGTGTCTACACGGATAACAAAGTGTCCGCCTTTCTGACTGGTCGGGTGCGGAATTGAACCTGCGCCACAGACTTCTACGAAGCCCTAGCTTGCTGCCTAAACCGACTCAGCCATCGAGGCTTCCTTAATACAATTATTATCTACTTTTTATATTTTTTCGTAAGATCTAGCTATGGAAATTCACCTTTAAATTATTATACTGTGGTTATCAAGCCTATTAGCCTTTAGGTAATTATTATTATTAGTATCATAAATGCTGATGTTATTATTATGTACAGTAAGAAAACAGCTATGGAATAAAAAAAAAAATCATATTCGTGATTATCACCTCATAAAGGTCATTAACTTAATTTAAAGATTAACTACAATTAGTAAATGAGAATTATTTCCTCTCCAGGACATTTCTTATAGATTACCATAACATAATAAAGGTTACAAATCCTTCACCAACTTAATCAACTTTATAAGCCATTGTTTCTGAAATAAATGAATGACTGTTTTTTTAAAAGATGCACCAGAGAGGTTATTGAAGTTGTGAATGAGTTTCAATGACTGACTATGTCCATGAAGCATAGAATTATAAAAAAAAATAGCAGCTTTCTCACCTTTCCTTATTGTTAATTTTTGGTTATCCTTCAGTTTCGTGTCTTTATTCAAGTCCTTCCCACGCACACTGCGACAACACACTCGGAAGCAGAACTATTTTATAGAGTTAGTTTAGGAGGCAGTTGGTATCATAAATTCCTCTTTATGGGGCTCCTTCGTAATTGGGTCTGGGTGACATACCATGTCTATACAATCATTGTTCAGAGTATTCAGTGTGTAACTGAATTGGAAACTCATCAAAACCTTCATCAAGATTTCGCCGTCAGTGAATAATAGATTTCTCTGAAATTAAGGTATTGTGAAAAATTATTACTTCAGCGGAAGAGGTCATGCAAATCAAATGAATTGGACATTGAAAAAATTAACATTGCTATTAAAGAAATTATTGCTATAACGGATATACTTAATGGTAATCATAAACTAAGAATAAATAATAGTCAGAGACTGGACCAAAATAGTAATGTCTAATTATTATTAATGATGGCCTCGATAAGAATTGTTTAGTACTTTAAAATACAAGTGATATGTGGACTTGAAATCACTCCTACACAATTTTATACTCCTTACGCGATAAACTGAGCCCACGCGCATTAAGACTACTGCAACAGATAAGTGGATGCGTTATTTTTGACAAATAGGGATGTTAATAAAAGTATTATATTATTTCTTGTTTAGATACTTTTGGATATACTGCTTAATAAATATAAGTAATGCCCGATTTCCTTTCAATTTTTAAATTTCTTATCTTATTCATTAACTAAAATGCATTCATATTGATAGCGAGTTAAAATGTAAAATTGAATATACATATGAGTATCATTTTGATTCTTGTAAGTTAATTTATGCTATAGCGCCATATTTTTATTCTTATATTTCTCTCTCTTTAATACTCACACGCATATCTGCGTGTCTGTTCGTGTATTTCTCACCAACAGATAAACGTTTACGCTCTTTATCTCTCCCATAAACACCTGCTCCCAGAGCTCCCCCCCCCCTCTCTCTCTCTCTCTCTCTCTCTCTCTCTCTCTCTCTCTCTCTCTCTCTCTCTCTCTCTCTCTCTCAACCATTTGTCGCATAACTTCATAAAAGTACTATTTTTTCCTAGTTATTTCTATGAGTTCCCTGTTATCAGAGTGAATCATCATTTATTTAAAAAATAATGGACAAGAAGATTCCCAAAATGTAGTAGCGTAAAATTATAAACATATGAAAATTCTTCATTGCAAATGAAAACTATAAAAAGAAATATAAAACTTTGGAAATTGTTAAAACATCTGAATGTTGTCATAGAAAAATAATCGTCATATTCATTTCCAAGTCATGTATTGCTATAAAGATTTCAAGAATTACTATATTCGGATATAAGTAAAGAGTACAGACATCTCGTTCCATTATCTTTAAGGCGTAAAATTATATCGCAAAATACCTACGACCAGTTTATTTCAAAACGTTTTTTACATATGCATAATAGATTGGATTGCATGTGCCAACACTACATATGAAGCAGCGAAATATGATGAAGTGTTACTTATCCTCTCTTAAGAAAACTTGCCGAAGTTAAATGATAAAGACATAATTTAGTACTTAACTGTTGCCCACATTACATGCTAAATATAGTTTATGAAGAAGGTTATATTCAAAAGAATTAATATTCCTTTCAGTAATTTATTTTATTAGAGGTATATAATACAAAATAAACTTTCATTTTTATCATCACGAAACTATAATAATTTAAAACTATTGAATGCTGGATATCATGATGAGGGTTACCTTAATGCGAATGAGCAATTCCCTCTTGCAGTCTTTTTGTAAGTATATACAACGTATCATATCGATTTGTAAAGGAATTAAACCCTTAGCTTAGGTTATAGAACCAATATTTCAGGGATAAGCAGAAAATTTATCTTTTTTAGTTAATATACCTTTTCATTCAAGGGTTATCATCAGGCCTTTTGCCTAATAATAATAATAATAATAATAATAATAATAATAATAATAATAATAATAATAATAATAATAATAATAATAATAATAATAATAATAATAATAATAAGGTTTGAAGTAGCAATTTCTACTTCTCAGGTAAATTTTAATAAATTATTTCCCTGATGGTCAAGTCATAAACAGTCTAGTGTCTCTTGTAAACATAATTCATTAGCAGATGAATATATCATTACAAGTAAGGTACGAATTAAATCTGTAGCATTAAAGTTCAAAGGTGCATTTGATAGGGAGAGCAAGAAAACGAAGTATTCTAACAATAATCATGCGACGCTTAGTGAGAACATGAATGAAATTTGTTTGATCCTAGATATATATATATATATATATATATATATATATATATATATATATATATATATATATATAATATATATATGTATATAAATATATAATTATATATATATATACTTATATATATATAAATGTATATATATATATATATATATATATATATATATATATATATATATGTATGTATATATATAAAACTATATATATATATATATATATATATATATATATATATATATATATATATATATATATATATATATATATATATATATATATATATATATATATATATATATATATATATTATATATATATATACATATATATATATATGTATATATATATATAAATATATATATATATATATATATATATATATATATATATATATATATATATATATATAAATATATATATATATATATATATATATGAATATATATAACGGATTTTGAGCGAAGCGAAAAATCTATTTTTGGGTGAGATAGCCATGTCGTCCTGATGGAAGTTCCTATAGGGTAGCTTCCTAGGGTATATTACAACTACGGCGATATTCCCAGAGAATTTACCTTAAGGTACCAGAATTCTAACTCCTGGAGCGAGTATCCCTCGTGAAAGGGATATCGCGACATATCAGAGGACGTATTCTAGACACGTCACATGGCAATCTACGACCTGAACAGAGATTCGTCTCGTAGGAGGGAGATTGACGAGATACGAATTCGGGAAAGAAAAAGGGGAGCCGCTCCCAAGGCTTCCCTATCCCCCGATTCGTATGCGTGCCTGGCGCCAATCCTGGCGCCATCTGTATTCCTTGTAGCGTACACGAGGTGCTACAGATACTGTATGTAGGGAGGGGTCCTACAGCCCTTTCTTAGAAAGGCAAGGGCGGGTCCATCAGGACGACATGGCTATCTCACCCAAAAATAGATTTTTCGCTTCGCTCAAAATCCGTTTTTTGGGCTCAAGCCATGTCGTCCTGATGGAAGTGTACCAGAGCATTACTGTATCTGTGGATTCTCAGAACGTGCCGTACTCCCCGGAGATATTTATTCCCGGTCGACTAGACCTAGAGACCTAAGATGTTACCGTTATACATCTTTTCAACTAACTATAAACTATGTTAGAGCTTCCTGCCCCCTACAGGGAAGAGTCCTACTAGACTCTGGAAAGTCTCGAAGAGTACATATATCTATGTATGAATACCAGGCAAGCTAATATAGTGGTCTCGCCCTATATTAAGTAAAGCATAGTTTGTATAGAACCACTGCGTCAATATATTGACCAGTAATCCGCACAATACTTGTATTGGACAAAGGTTTATATCCGCATAGGAAGAAACTAATAAAACCGCCCTCGTCCCTTTATGGGACGGAGTCCTCCCATTAGGGGACTTACATAAACCAATGCAACATAGCTTGCAAAAGAGAACAATTCTATCAGAATTATCCCAGATAAAATACATAGAATTAAAATGCTCAATTATACCAATAAATTGACACAGGTGAAAGAGACGCAAGGTTCTCAAGAACAAGTTTATTGACAGATAATAAACAGACAGGTTAACAACAAATATATATATTTATATAAAAGAGGGTAACCCAAAACTTTAAGCATAAGTATGATAGTAAACAGAACTTGTTTATCTGAAAGAAAAACCATTAAACACCACTTTAATGAGATACCAAGGTATCAAGTCATAAAAAATCTGTATTACAAATCAATCACATTAGCGTTAGAAACGCTTGGCACACATGTCTGAACTTATGCAAGGTTCACCTTTGAAAGAAGGAACAGTCTATATGGGCACTTGGTGCCCTTATTTAGTTTGTAGTACAGTATGTACCTACACACTCACCCTGGACTTAATCGTCCCAATTAAGACCACTGTTCCTCGCAGAGTTAAACAGTAGGGTTAACTACACGACCCACTGCTACCACAGATCTCTTAAGTTCCTCTACTTGCTTCGCATAGTGGCGAAAGAACACCCTGGAAGACTTCCAGCCCGTGTATGAACGGAGATGTTCAAAATCCATACAATTAAAGAAATTTAGGGATGAGGCAACTTTCCTCGGATCGTGACCTGCGGGTGTACTGTCAGGATCCGCTCTGCGAATAAAATATGTCATTTTCGCTCTGAGTTGATTCAGAGATAAATTTGAGCCTGATGTTTCTCCCCTGAATAGTTGACTACCCTTGAAGTCTGAAGTTCTACGAAGATAGACCTTTAGGCATTCTACTGGACATAGAGATGCATCTTCTTTCAGAGGGCAGATTCTCCAGGGACCCCACCTGTTGGTGGGTAACTCATTCTTGGCGAGAAACGTAGGATCCGGAAACAGGTTCAGCTCCCCCCCCATCCAGGAACTGAACACGACCTGCCTCTCTCGAGAGGGCTACGATCTCACTAACCCTGGCCCCGGACGCGAGTGCAAATAGGAAAATAACTTTTTGCGTCAAATCCTTTAACGCACATTCTTCATTGCTCAACAAGGAGGCGAAATGAAGAACTTTGTCTAAAGACCATGAGATGGGCTTTGGAGGTGCTGAAGGTCTGAGCCTAGCGCAGGCTTTCGGAACTTTATTAAAGATCTCGTTACCTAGGTCGATCTGGAAGGCAAATAAAATGGGTCTCATCAAAGCCGATTTACACACTGAAATCGTGTTAGCTGCCAATCCTTGGCCGTGGAGGTGGATGAAGAAAGATAAGCAGAAATCTGTTGAGATCTCCTGCGGATTCTTTGCCTTTACAAAGGCCACCCACTTTCTCCAAGATGACTCATATTGCCTTCTAGTCGATTTGCACTTGTATTCCTCTAGGAAGTCTATGCTGGCTTTCGAGATCCCAAAGCGCTTTCTCACCGCTAGGGCGAGAAAATCATGAGCTGCAGGGTCTGGGTTTTCTGTAATGAAGCGCAGACAGTCGACTTCTGGACTCGCTGGGTCAGAACTGGATGTGGTAGCGGCACGAACTTCATCTGTAGTTCCAACGCCAAGGGGAACCACATACTGTTCGCCCACTTGTGGGCCACTATTGCCGCTACCCCCTTGAAGGATCTCAGTTTGTTGAGGACCCTCAACAGAAGGTTGTGAGGAGGGAACAGATAAATCCTGGACCATCTGTTCCAGTCGAGGGACATTGCGTCCACTGCTTCCGCTAAGGGGTCCTCGTACGGGGACACGTACAGGGGCAACTTCTTGTTGTCTTTCGTCGCAAAGAGGTCTATTTGCAGTTCTGGGACTTGATTCAGAATGAAGGAAAATGATCCTGCGTCTAAGGACCATTCCGACTCTATCGGTGTGAACCTGGATAGAGCGTCCGCTGTCACATTGCGGACTCCTTGAAGGTGAACTGCCGACAGGTACCACTTCTTCTTTTCCGCCAATCGGAAAATGGCTAACATCACTTGGTTGAGAGGTGGTGACCTCGACCCTTGTCGATTCAAGCATCTCACAACCACCTCGCTGTCTGTCACCAATCTTATGTGGATCGAGTGACGCGGGGAGACTTTCTTTAAGGTAAGGAGCACTGCCATAGCTTCTAGAAAGTTTATATGAAAGGTCCTGAATAGCTTGGACCAAGTCCCCTGGACTTTTTTCCGATGAGAGTGACCTCCCCATCCCTCCTTTGAGGCGTCTGAGTGAATCGTCATCGACGGGGGAGGTGGCTGAAGAAGAACCGACTTCTTTAGATGTCTGGCTTGGGACCAAGGTCTGAGAAGAGTACGTAGCCGAGGCGGCACTGGTCTTCTCAGGTCTCTTCGCGCGTTTGATGCATACCTTCTCCAAACTCCGGTTGCATCCTTTAGCTGTGCTCTTAGCACTGGGTCTGTCACTGAAGCAAACTGGAGAGAGCCTAGTACCCTCTCCTGTTCGCGTCTTGATATCCTTTCGGAATCTAGAAGTCTCTTGACAGAGCCCGCTATCTCCTTCCTTTTCTTCATTGGGATGGAGAAACTGTGTGACAAAAGGTCCCAGTGGATTCCCAGCCACTGGAACTTTTGGGATGGAGAAAGTCGAGACTTTTTCTTGTTGATCTTGAAGCCTAGGTACTCTAGGAACTGGATCACCTGACTGGAAGCTTGCAAGCATTCGGTCTCGGATGCTGCCCACACCAGCCAGTCGTCCAGGTAGGCTACTACCTGAATTCCCTTTAGGCGTAATTGTTTGAGAGCTGCGCTCGCAAGCTTCGTGAAAATCCTTGGGGCTATGTTTAGCCCGAATGGCATGGCTCTGAAGGCGTACAGTTTCCGTTGTAGCCTGAACCCTAGGTAGGGGGAGAGTCGACGGCTGATTGGAATGTGCCAATAGGCGTCTGACAAGTCTATAGAGACTGAGTATGCCCTCTTGGGCAGTAAGGTCCTTATGTGTTGCAGTGTTAGCATCTTGAATTTGCAATTCACTATGAACTTGTTGAGTGGTGACAAGTCCAGAATGACTCTGAGCTTTTCCGAGTCTTTCTTGGGAACACAAAACAGCCTCCCTTGGAATTTGATGGACTTCACCTTTCGGATCACATTTTTCTCCAACAGTTCTTGAACGTACTCCTCCAAAATGGGGGTGGAGTGTTGGAAAAACCAAAGGCATGGGGGTGGAGTGCTGTACCAGCTCCAACCCAGTCCATTCTTGAGTAGGCTTTGGGCCCAGGGATCGAAGGTCCAGCGATCCCAAAATTTCATCAGTCTCCCTCCTACCGGCATCATTTCACTTGGACTGCCGTCCTGAGGTCTTGCCTCCCTGACCACGACCACCTCTGAATCCCCTTCCCCTTGAGGGGCGCCTAGACGAGCCTCTGGCTGCTCCTCTAGGTTTTGCACGAAAGGAAGAAGACTGTCCTTCGAACGTTGGGGCGAATGTGGTTGACTGACCTGGCACAGCCTGGGGTACCCACTGAAAGGTAGTCGGGGTTTGTGCCACCATCTGGGGCACTGGAGGCACAGGCAATTGCAGTTGCTGTTGCTGTCTATAAGGCTTGGCTGGCCTAAATGGTAGCCTAGTCTTCATATTCTTCCTCTTTGGTTGAGGACCCTCATCCGGGGAAGATTTTCTTTTGATAGCCAGGCCCCACTTCTGGAGAAGATTTCTATTCTCCACGGCGGCCTTATCAACAACCTCTTTGACCACATCGGTAGGGAAAAGGTCTTTTCCCCAAATGTTGGAGGAGATTAACTTCCTTGGCTCGTGTCTCACCGAAGCCCCGGTGAACACGAACTCCCTGCAAGCTCTCCTTGCCTTGACGAAGCTATAAAGGTCCTTCGTCACTGTGGCTAAGTGAGACTTAGCCACTACCATGAACATTTCATGGACCTTGGGGTCACTTGCCATCGTCTCGAGAGTAGTCTGATGAGACATTGAGGCAGCCAGTCTTTCTTTTGTCTCGAACTCTCTTCGTAAAAGAGATTCGGACAGCTTGGGGAGGTCCTCGCCGAATTGCCGTCCGGCAATATCAGCCTCCAACTTTCCCACTGAGAATGTTAGATGGACATCCTTCCAGTCTTTGTGGTCCATAGGTAGAGCCAGCGACAAGGGTTTACACTCCTCCAGGGAGGGGCAAGGCTTGCCGGCCTCGACTGCCTTTAGGACAGCCGCAAACCCTTTCTGTAAAAAGGGGAAGGCTCTATCAGGAGAGGACACAAACGAAGGGAGCTTCTTGCTCAATGCAGCTACCTTCGAATTCGAGAAGCCCCTCTCTTTCATCGAGGATGAAAGTAGGGCTTGAGCCTTAGCGTGGTCCATAACAATGACCTCCTTCGGCTCTGTCTCCTCCCTTGAAGCTGGTTCTTTTCTCAGCCGGACATAGCAGTCCGGATATGATGCCTTGCTGGGCCAGAATTCTACCTCCTCTAGGGGAACTGAACCCAGCTTATCCGAGATGACGATCTTTCCAGTCGTCATCGGCATGTGCTCAGCATACCTCCATGGGTTAGCATCTGAGCATATGGGAAGGTCTTTCACACTGAGCCTTTTCCGGGGCCCATGTGATTCTGCCAGGGACTGCATACGCAGTTCCATTGCAGCCGCCTTCTCCTGATTCTCCTTCTGCATTTGTTGGATCATTCCAACAATCGAAGAGAGGGCCTGTCCCAGTTCTACTGGGAGGCCAGCCGATGTTGAGGGGATAGGCTCCGGCATCTGAACCGGAGTAGCCGACACCTCGTCGACCTCATCCTCTACGACATCCGTTTGAACTTGATCCTGACCTTCTGCCAGGAGGTCTTCTTCCAAACGTTCGTCCAGGTCAGACATCCTGTCACACAACTGGATGTCTTGCATCGCATCTGCGACTTCCTCGTCCACCTGGACTTGATCTTGAAGGATCTCCTCTTGAGGCTGGGGAATCACTGCCTCAGCTGATGCCTGGGGAAAAAGATACGCCCTCATCTTCTCACTTGGAAGATAAGGGCCAGAGGTGTTCTTCTTGAAGCCCCTTACCCAAGTACGAAGCTTTTCCCTAGCTATATCCCTTGATTCCGCCGTTCTAGGGGAATCAAAAGCCTCAGTAATCAGGTTAGTGCATACAGTACATACCTGAGGGTCCCAATACTGGAGATCATCCTTGGAGACAGCGCATGCTGCGTGTCTCCTACAACACTCATGTCCGCAGAGGTTCTTGCTGCGGACATTGCAGAAAACATTTCCGCACTTCGGAGGGTCCTCCTGTAAAGAGAAGAAATTTCCATGAGTATCAAGTGAACTATGTATCACTGGATATGCATAGTATAGCATAACAATTCATAAATGAAAGACACACACTTGTGTTTCCCTCACAACCCATTGCTGCAGCCTTCCAGATAATAAAATCAAAATGGTTTATCTCTACTAGAGTAACCAATGCAAGGTTTCCAGAGGAAACAGGTGGAGCTCACACCTAGGCAATGATTTTAAAAATCCTGGATAATAGACGGGGAAGAACTCTGCTTCCTGTCTGAGGGCAACAGCAAAGGGCTGTGTAAGAAAACACAATAGTGTTAGAAGATACAGTGCTGTACCTAAACTTTTACTATAGTTTTCTTCTTACTGTATATGCTATACAGAAGAATACTAGTACAGTATAGGAGGATGTGTGCCGGCCTGCCTTTGCCGGCCGGCACACACCACAATTAGCTTTAAAGTATACTACTTAACAGCTATAGGGCGGCAGCCCTCTGGTTCAAATGCCTGTGCCGGCGGCAGCAGCTGCCGGCCAGCAACAGCCAGTGTTGGCCGGCAATGATTGCCGGCCAGTAACTACACAAGGTAGTACCCAGCTGCCGGCCACACTCTTGGTGACCGGCAGACAAGGACTGACATAAGCCG
>NC_090728.1:98473444-98480944 GCF_036898095.1 Palaemon carinicauda
ATTATTAATGAAATCTCTACTGGGGCAAGGAAGAAGAAGCATTTACCTATCAAAAAAAAAAAAAAAAGATGGATCTGCTATAACAACAAAAGACGAAGAAAGGCAACGTTGGATGGAACACTTTAGTGACGACATGAATAAGAGATATGATGGGAATAATTTGATTGATATACCTGAAGCTTGGTGTGCCCATGAATGAATGAGGTAGAATCATTTTTAAGTATTTGGGAACTGTGAACTCTGATACAGGATCTTTAGAATGAGAGTTTAATGAACGATTGGAAAAAGCAAATCAGACAATGGTTAGGTTAAGTAAAATTTGGAAATTAAATCATTTGGATTTCTATATAAAAATCCGGCTATATATCAGTTTAGTAAGATCTTTGTTACTATATGAACATAAGTCGTGGTATGATAATAAAACAATACCAACAGATTTTATAGATTTTAGAACAAAGCCCTCAGAAGAATATTGGTAAATAAATAGCAAGACATGATTAGAAATGAAGCTATAAGAAAGATTACTCGAGTATCATACGGGGATGAGATCATGGTGAGCGGTGGATGGAGATCGTTTGGGCATGCTCTTCGCACTCCCCAAGAGAGATTAGTTCTCCAAACTTTCAACTGGGCTCCACAAGGCATTAGAATAGTTGGAAGATTGGAAGACCCAGCCTTTATGGCTGAGGACTATGAAACGTGAAGTAGATGATGAATGGAGAAGTATTGATTTAAAAGCTGAAGAAAGAGACGTCTGGTGAAATCTAATCGAGACCCTTTGCGTCAATAGACGTAAGAGGAGATTTTGACTTACAAACATTTTGTTCTTATAGCCATCTAGAATATTTTCCGGTAAATGGATTTTTTTTTTTTTTCACTTATTAAGTACAAATTATTCAACTCATTTATTCCAGTAGTCAATGTCTCGTATAACGCTTCAATTTACTTCTGAAAATATGAGATTTAAGAAACTAATTTGAACTTGCGAGGGGAACATATATTAAATTGGCGAGATATTTGTTAAAACATTTTTTTAGATAGCAAATGAGACTAGTGTTTTTATTCATAGTAGCAAAACAGTAGTCATATCTTCGTCAGGTTAAATGAGATGCTGCATCAATAAATCACCAGTAGAAAAAAAAATCTGAATGGGTGCAAAATTCATGGAAAGAAAAAATAGATACGAAATCTTGAATATTCATGTTTTTATTCTACAGTACAAAAGTCATGAAATCTATATATATATATATATATATATATATATATATATATATATTTTTTTTTTTTTACATGTACGGTTCTCTTTGAGAAATACTTAACTTCCTTTTTAATGGCGAGAAAAAAAGGGTACTTCAATGGGCCTTGATTCAATATTTTTCTAAGTAACAAAAATACCTCCCTAATAAAAAGAGATTCTTTCGGTCTTAGTAACATCATAACGTTGGGCTCCTGTCTATAATTGTTTAATCAACATCCGTCGGGAAACTATGATTTAAGGGTCTGCTCGCTTCCTTCCCCTGTCACAAACATAAAGGCTGTCCTTGAGCCGGAATCGACCGACAAAATCAATAATTAACATATATTGCAGCCTCATATTCTTGCATCGTCTGGAAGTAGTAGAAATTGCATTCTATTGAAAGCTATATTTTTGCCAATTGTTTAAAGTTTACCCACAACTAATAACAATAGTCATAATAATAATAATAATAATAATAATAATAATAATAATAATAACTGTAATAATAATAATGATGATAATAAAGATTAATATTATTAACATTATTATTTAATAGGAAAAAGAAGAAAACAGATAATTGAAGGTTTGACTTACACAGCTGATAAAACAGATAACTGAATTAAAAAAATAAATAAAAACAGTTAAGGTGAATGAAAATGTACCTTAACATAATGGAAGCGTTAAGAAATAGGAGACGATCTATCTTGACAGTTTCGATAAGGTGAATTGTTTTCTGCAAGTTTCGGATGCCAAAGAGTTTGGTGCAGCATTTCGTTAACGGCGCACAGTCCTGAAATAGCTCAGAAAATACGTGGCGTTGGGATCATTCATTAACCATTAATTGGCCTCTAATTACCGTTGGGTCATTAGTAATTTATGGGAAAAGGAGGGAAAGAACCTGACAGACAGCCAAACTAATGACTGCTTTTGTCGACCAGAGAAGTATATCTTAATCTGGAAACGTCTGCTTATTTTTGCAAGAAAAGTATTCACAAGCAAATTTTGAAATAAATCTTTAAATGACTTTTTGCTATCGATAGCTTTAGAAATATCAAACTGATGTTATTTTATTAATTATTTCAAAAATTCTTTTACAGTTGTGCTTTAAGATGACATCGTATGGATTCATTGACTTATCATGAAGTAATTAGCTGGCAACAAATATACTTTTATAATAATTATTTCTTTGAAAATTTTGTTCACTTATTTTTAAGATAAGGCTGAGGTATATTTGGTCAGAATGACATTCAACATAGAGCAAAAATAATAATAAAAAAAAAATATATTCATAACCAAAATTGAGGAAACGTTTTACAAACTTTCGTCCTTTTGAGGTCAATGTCTTCAACAAAGAATATTTTTATCAAACCCAGGTTTCATTTCATAGAAGATCCTTTTAATGTAAAACGATGATAAAACTTGCATAACATCATTAGATTTTATGAATTATAACAACTAATCTTTTGATATACTACAGTTCCTTTTAATAGTTTATCAGATTCGATGGTGTGTAAAAAGCACTTACAAGACTGTTACCTAAATTGCGTTATTCGATGGTAGCCTTTGAAAGTTATAGGCTGTCACGGAAGCTACGTTATACAATCAATTAATTGATAGCACTGATATAATCTAACTAAATATTTGTTATTCATTTATTACAAGAATTTCTTATTTTTCCTTAAATGATAAAATCATTTGTGCTATATCTTTTTAGTTAACAACTTGAAAAATAATTGTTTACTAACAGGTATTTATGCATTTAAGTTGGACACTATCAATTATAAGAATGTTTCCATATTAGGGCATGGACATTTTCTTTACAAATAAAAATACTTTATATTTAACATCCATTTCGTAAAACAAAATTGTTTTTCTATGGAGTGGCGAGAAAGTAGAAGAAATTGTCAACACATTCTCACACTTTCCAAAATCTATCCAAAATAAAATAGCATTATTATCTAGTTGAATAGTCTTTGTTATGCGTCGATTAAGGCATGGATCTCAAAACATGAACTACTTGAATTAATTGACATTTTCGTGATGAAATTTAAACATCTGAAACGTTTTAGCTACATCATCTGTTTTTCTTTGGAAAGATGTAATTTCTAAAGAACAAACATTCAGGAGATTGGCTTTCATCTCAATTACATTTGCTTACTTTCGAGTTATGACTATAACTGAAAATCGCTACAGACAAATAATTTGGACAGCCTATCATTCCAAAAGTCAAAATTAATAGTGTACACTGGCTACACTACCAATCTGACGCCTGAGCTTTGACTATAAGTAGAAATAATCTTTGTCGTAGTAAATCAAATTTCATACTCTAATTTCCCATAGTTTAAGAATGCTACATATGCATACAAGTGATAATATTCATTTACCCATTGATAGTGGAAAAAATCTTAAACATGAATTCACAAACTATCGAAATGTATGCAATTGGAAAAAAATGTGGTACTACGTGGCATTGTACATGTTTTACACAAGGTCCTTTATATTCAAAGTACCTTTGTTGACCAGCAGTGCAATTATTATTATTTTTTTTTTTAATGCAAACGCATATCTGTCTAACAAAATAAGGACAAAGCGTGCTTCTTGAGAGTTAAATCTATCATGTCAGAATTTTTTTAAACTATTAAGTATTGTCAAATTTTGGGAAAATCAAACGTTGACTAGACATTTTAAAAATTTTCGTCTATTTAGTGCACAAGTGTTCAACAGAGAATGATTTTATGAGACTCTGGTTAACTTAAAGAATTTTCTTTTATGAAAATCTACTTAAAAACTTACGAAACATTTCAAATACAAGTCATTTTCTTTACGTCTTCACTTGGAACTCAAAAACTATGATTATCAAAATATTACCCAATATTACCGATAGAAGCCTATGGAGTGCTAGAATAACAGCGTAGAATGCTAAGAGAACTGGCAGTACAGGTAATCTTGGAAATACCTACCGGAAAGGAATCTCTGCATTTTTTCGAAAAGTTCAAAGTATTTCTTTATTTAAATCTATATATAATCACTTTATATTAATCTACACAATTTACAAAAATAGGAAGTTATTCACTCATTCCAAAACTTCATTTATTATTATTATTATTATTATTATTTGCTAAGCTACAACCCTAGTTGGAAAATCAGAATGCTATAAGCCCAGGGGCCCCAGCAGGGAACATAGCCCAGTGAGGAAAGGAAAAATAAAATATAAGAAGAGTAACATCAAAATAAATATTTCCTATATATACTATAAAAACTTTAACAAAACAAGAGGAAGAGAATAATTGATAATATATCAATGTTATCCAAGAGGGCTTTTAAGATTATTTAATTCTTAGTCAGTTAAAAAACAATCAAAATAATAATTGTCCTTTCCATATAATTGTAATATTAGAAAATTCAAAGAATCACCATCTGTTATTCTATTAAGAACAAGTAATCTCCTAATACATAAATCCATTAGCAAAGTAGCTTGAATCTTGGACCAGTAGGATTTATTCATCTTATTACTATTATAAAATACTGAAATAGTCGTCTGAACTAAGCCTTTATGATCGTTTTCGTAAGAAGAAGAAAAGTAAAAACATTACTCAACACTTTTATATTTTAAAAATAATACTTGCTAATAAAGGAGGTCATATCTGCTTACATATTAGTAAGGAAAACAACTTGAGAATATCAAAATAGCATTCTTGGTAACTCACAATATTCAATTGCGCTACATCTGAGATTTTGGACTAGTCAAAAAGAATCATGTTGTGCCACCTTTGAGCAATAGATAAAAAACTGTGAATCCTATTAGAAAATAGTGTTTGAAAAGCAGAACTTAATCATAGGGTCTTAGCTAGGATAATTTAAAAAAGAAACAAAAACCTTGAACCGTAGCACCATTGCATTGCACTAATAAAAAAAAATAGATGAGCGCTTCCATTTGATGATGCTATTGATATTATATCAACAATAACAACAACAACAACAACAATAATAATAATAATAATAATAATAATAATAATAATAATAATAATAATAATAATAATAATAATAATAATAATAATAATAATAACGTGACCTTGTTACTACGAAATGCATTACCAACATAATTGCCTCCCAGGCATTCCAACGTGATATATATTTTCAAATAATAGGAGACTGTAATATTCAACCGGACCTCTAAAGTGTTCTTTGTATTCATAATTTATTTATTTTGCTGGTTTTTAACATGGCGATATACTTTACATAGCGAATTAGGAATAGATTTAATTGTTCTAGCAATTTCTACAACATAGAATGAATTAAACTTCATTAAAGTAAATTTTATATTTTCTGAGTAGCTTTATAGCGATGGTGGCTAACACGCATTATATAAAGGTTTGAAAACCTCCTTTTATATATATTCTGACGATTCTGTACTCTCGGTAATGTATCAATAAGGAGATATAATGTATTTATATCAGATTGTTATTAGATTTTAATAGCGATGCATTAACAGCTCCTAATTCTTTTGCAGGTAAAACGTATTCCCCCGACTTTTCGCTTTTGCCAAAAAGAAAAAAAAATCGGTTCATAAAATATTTTTCTTATCTGGTAGTTTGATTAAAAACATTATTATACCGATCTAACCATAATTGTGGCTTGACTATATAAAATTGTAATGAATAGGACATTGTTAACATTTGATTCTATGTGAAAGCATTGTTCCAACACATATAGATTTTTTAACAAAAGTGGATGAAGGTTTATTTCACATCAGGCATGCGTTTATCGCTTTTAATCAGATATATATATATATATATATATATATATATATACATATATATATATATATATATATATATAATATATGTAATACCTGATTGAGAGGAATGTCAAATATGATAACTGTTAACAATAATTCGATCAGATCTGCATGATTGAAGAATTCTTACTGCAATGTCCAGAACGCTGTTAACAAGGAAGAGTATAGAGAAACAATTTCCAAACTAGAGAATGTCACAGTGTATTCTACACAATACAAATAAACCCGATTTTTTTTCCCCCTTACAAAGGTGTTTCTGCAAATATTCACTTCTCGTACCTGGAGGACCTGATCGGCTAATTAAAGTAACGGTAATCAAATGCTTTTTCAGTAAATCTACATATTCAGAAAAAAACTTATCTCCCAAGGCCAATAATGTATATTAGGCTAACATAGTTGAAGTGATTTATGCCAGAATTTAACAAAGACACAACAAAGACCTAAAATCAGTCATTTTATGCTGGGAATAAAAACCGTCAATATCAACAGAAGCACTTCTCATGAAAAATTGTGTAAAACTCTCTTTTCTCATTACAAACTTTACTTAATATATATATATATATATATATATATATATATATATATCATTAAATCCTAAAACACCTGTGGGAACAGTTTTCTAGTTTTCTGTATCTTTTCTTGTCTTCAGGGATAGAATTTTGAAGGAAAGATGAAATTTGTTTTTATGCTGTTCTTTTCATTCAACTCTTGCCGCAACTGTTTCAGCCAATAACTAGTGGTTTTCATCAGGATATATTTAAACCAAATTATCCTTATATAACAGCAGTGCATTCATACGAACGATAATTAAAAGAAATCTTGAAACACCAAAATACATTAAGAAACAACATACTTGAAAATTTAAAGATATTTTGCATAAAAACTCATGAAAAGACCACTGAACAACCCTGATTTCATAATATTGCTGCAGAATTTCAGTTGGAGTTTCAAAAACCAGGTGCTCGATTCTCAACACAGTGCCCCATCAGTATTTAAGGCTTCAGTGTAAGTTCTGGAGGCATGGTGCAAAATGTTCTCCTGCTGGAGGGATTTCATTCAGTAGTCAGAGCAAACTTACATGTTCAGCATAGACTGCTGCATCTTGATGGACACCGTTTCTGTAATGACTAGCCTCCCATAGTCATTCTCCTCGTCAACACTTTGTGTATCTGATAAGATAAATTTAGTTTAGTGGATGGTTTTTGTCGTGTTCATCAATTAAATGATGATTTATGGCCCCATTTTTGCGTTGAACTTGAGCGTTGAGTGAAACTACTAAAAATATTCACACAGACACACAGAGACACACACACACGAACACACACACATATACACACTATATATATACATATATATATATATATATATATATATATGTTCATATATATATATATGTTCATATATATATATATATATATATATACTGTATATGTGTGAGTGTGTGTCTGTTGGTGTATGTGCGTAT
>NC_090728.1:98485944-98488444 GCF_036898095.1 Palaemon carinicauda
TTCCCTTATCTAGGTGAACGACCGAAGTGCTCAGACAATCTTTTAAATTTCCGTTTTAAATATTTATCAAACTATGATTTAACGTATTCAATGTATTCTATTTTTTGGCTCTGATGATGGAAATAGATTTTCCGAAAACTAAGCAATAAACTTGCACATTATAACTTTGGTACTATTATTCATATATATATATATATATATATGCGTGTGTGTGTGTGTGTGTGTGTGTGTGATTGTGAGTGTATTCATATATACATATGTAGGCAATATGAATATATATTTCTTCTCAGCCTATTATTTCTATTCGTATCCCTGTCTCCTTTCAGACGTGAAAACTCAATGAGGAACTACATTTTGGATGCTCTGTAGGTTTGAGGGATAAGATAGCTCCTCACAAGAAATCATTTGCAGTGAGTTGACAGGTGGAAGGAAAGCAAAGAGCAACCCTTAAACAAGCAGATATGAGTCACTTTCAGACACACCCTGCCTGAACGCTCACTTATAAATCAATACTATATATATATATATATATATATATATATACATATATATATATATATATATATATTTATGTATATATATATGTATATATATATATATATATATATGTATATATATATATATGTATATATATACAGTATATATATATATATATATATATATTGTTTGTATGTGTGTTGGTATCTTTCCTGTGTGTATATATGTGGTGTGGTTTCAATAACAAAACAATGTAAACCTGACCCATGTTTTCTGGTAAAATATTCAAACGTCAGTTCAATCAAGACCTATGTCTACAGTCATAATACACGTATTTATAATGAAAATATTCAGTCTGCTATGGTTAGAAATGAACTGAAAGTTATTCATTGACCATCAAAATTTGTCGAAAGACAGCTTTTAAAAATACAAGTGCAGCAAATACAAGAAAGGTCCCTCTGTTTAACAGGTAAATTTAATTTATCAATTCTGTATTCAACAATGGTAGATCTGAAATTTGTTAATATTTCAGTATCTTTTATGTTTTTTCATTGATAATATTTATTACCCAATAATGTTCCCTGGAAAAAATATTCAAAATTGATAAAAAGGTAAAAAAAAAAAAAAAAAAAAAAAGAGCTTGATGTATCTTTGTTAAATCTCCCTCGTTTAGGTATTTAAAGAAATTTCTAAAAAAAAAAAAAAACGAAATTTCAACTACTTTACTAAATTCAACTTTATTTAAGAAAATTAGATTTCGCATTAAAAATGTATCTAATAACTTGGATAACTTAATCTAATTTAGATTAAGCGATAACTAAACGTTTCATTTGGTTTATCTTCCGTACTAAAATACTACAGAAAACAATTATCTCTGAACGAGAAATTAATACAAATCGTAGACTGATTTATAGTAGAATAACTTAAAGATCTTACATTGCAATTTCAATATCAGTAACCTTTGATATTTATGAGACGAAAGAGAGGATTTATTGATAGCTTAAATTTGGATACTACAGTATCACAATTGCACATTAAACATTGAATGGATTATATTATTTCGAGAAGTATAATGAAAAATATTTAGTATAAAACTTGAGTAGTAATTACGTAAATCACGCTTTATGAAAAGTAAATTGGAAGTTTCTCAACACATTAGAAGCATTATTATAAAAGTTACCTTTACCATTGGATCTAAATTACAAATGCTCTTTAGTTTTCTTAACAGGATGCCATATTTTTCTCCCTAAACGAGCACAGCAACCATAAAAAGCTAAATGGTAGAGATTGATCAACTTTATATCAAAACTGTGACTCCCAGATCCTTGTTCAGACAGCCTCTATAACGTTTGCAACGCTTCCAGAATGTCCAAATCATTGGTAGTACTTTCATTAAGCAGCCTCTACAACGTTTACAACCCTTCCACTTGTACTAATTCAAACCTTTGATAGACGTCAATTTTACAGCGCTACACGCCCGAATTCTAAGTAGGGTTTGACCAAGGAAGTTTTTAGATTACTCTCAGATTTATATCACGCTAAATCATTGCCCTTTTCAAGATTTTATTGAATGCAAGAATGACTAAAAGCAGTCAGCAACTACGTAACATTTTGGGGTGTTATAACATATCATACACGAAAATAATCTACTACTTTGCATTGGCTTATTTTTTATATTTTCAGGGAAGGCGGTATTAATTTTCGCTAATTGCTCTTGGTAGAAAAATCTAAGAAAAGGAAAAAAAAAAAAAAAAAAAAAAAGGAAACTACAAACTCGTAAGTATTAAAATTCTTAAATTAATTACACTCGCAGACAGAATGAAGGAATAACTTGAATAATGTTCTATTTGTAATTCTTTCTATTTCATCATCTCACACTAGTGCATTAGGAACCACGTTTATGCTGACACTCTAGTTTATAGTTGCTACTAATAATACAAAAAATTAAATCATCAATAATTTATAATGTTATCAGTTTAAGATTGTTCTTTACCTTTAACTCTTTGATGGTACTCATCTTCTT
>NC_090728.1:98498444-98503444 GCF_036898095.1 Palaemon carinicauda
CATCACTTGCTCAGCATTCTCTAAATTGTCTTTCTAAGGTTTTTTCTCAAACCTTAATCTACAGACCATCTTCCTTGTGTAAATCCACATTCTTCTTCCCCTTTCAGTTTCTTTGTCACTTGCCTTACTTTTTCACTAAAACTCTTACTATATAACGTATAAGCCTTATCGTACGAGGTCACAATCCTTCACATCATAGATCATGTGTAACAAATAGAAATTACTATATAGCCATAAAAGCCAAAAGAATGTTAAATGAAATGAATACGCTGTGGTAATTTGAAAATGTCCCATATATATGACAGTTTGTATTGCGCATGAGCAATATCTTTTACATAACTTTGTCAGAAGAATACTCATCAGTGACGTTTATCCAATTATCTCTTACAATTATTTTCGTAAGATAAACCATTTTCATCGGTCTTCATTTTCAAGCATATAAGATTGGAACAAATAGGTGTTAAAAATGTATTCGTGCACGTGCAGATGTACCTATTAAGAACTTTAGGACTAATCTAAATCTTAAAATTTTAACTGAATAGTGTTCTATGTTAACTACCCTCTCTCTCTCTCTCTCTCTCTCTCTCTCTATCTCTCTCTCTCTCTCTCTCTCTCTCTCTATCTCTCTCTCTCTCTCTCTCTCTCTCTCTATCTCTCTCTCTCTCTCTCTCTCTCTCTCTCTCTCTCTCTCTCTTTTTCTGAAAACAGTGAGGAATTTTTGTTTCGCTATATTTGAATTATGCACTAAATCTGTAGAGTCATTTATTAGAGGCGTAAATTGTTATTCCCATCAGAGTAAGCGTCACCTAGGTGCTGTTACCTTTAATTAAAATACCTGCTGGTTAATACTTATGAGCCTTGGCCAGTTTATTTGCATTTTATTAATGCAAGCAAGCCCACGAACAAAAAATTTATACGATACTACGTTGTCAAATCTGCTCTCTCTCTCTCTCTCTCTCTCTCTCTCTCTCTCTCTCTCTCCATGTTTGGTATAACAAGATCCTGTATTAACAATGAAAAAACTGCGATTTCTGCCATTTATGTAATTAATCCTGTAGAGTCATTTGAAATATTCAAATATACATTACCAGGCCAAAAATAAATGATGCCAAATCCTTTTTTTATCACCCTTTTGTGAACCCATCCTACAGAATCTCTTTAGAATAGAAATTGGGTCCTGTGTTTAGTTTTTAGTTATGTTATTTGTAAGGTTACCTAACGTTATAATATCTTAATGTTCAATAAGAACCATAGGGATTTATATGTATGTATATATATATATATATATATATATAATATATATATATATATATATATATATATTTATGTATATATATATATATATATATATATGTATATGTATATATATATATATATATATATGTATATGTGTGTGTGTATATGTGTATGTATGTATATATGTATGTATGTATTTAAATAATCAGTTTCCCCAAATTATATAAGAGGAAAACACACTATTTAGGCAGAAATAATCGAATGGAAGAAAAATGGATCATTTTTCACCTCCAGACATTTGTTAGAAAAATAAAATGGATAAAATTTCAGAAGAAAATGTCTAAAGAGGCAGATTAAAGAAAGAAGTAAAAGCTGCCGAAATTTACTTTTGCCTCGTAATTATGTAGCGAAGAGGTGCATACATAGGTCTGAGATGTGGTAAATAGTTTATCAGTTCTGTAAATGTTATCAGAATTTTGTCACAAGTGGTTTAACTGACAAATTAAAGTAAGTATGCGTAACTTGCAAATGTCGAAGAAAAGAAGAGATTAAAATGCAAGATGTGTTTGAAATGAAGAACCTTTGATTTATAACATTTTAGGAAAGATATCCAAGTGAATTTCCTGAAGTGGTATATGAGGTGGCTGATGTTGAAGGAAGATTTTTGCAAAGGGGATTCATCCTTAATTCAACGAATAACAAATAGAATATTGTAGTGACTGTTCTCATTTTTTTTCTCTCTGTAACCAATGTCTTATTAGGGTAAACTACATAGTAAGACTGTGTGTGTAGGCAGATGAACAAAGTTAGACAAACAAAGAAGAGAGAGAGAGAGAGAGAGAGAGAGAGAGAGAGGGGGGGGGAGAGGTGGTCTTCATTCTCTGGATACACTGTTGCATGCTTTGCTCAGTCTATTCCATTATTATTTTACTTAAGTAAATGTTCAACCTTGTAGAAAATTATCACCCAATCCTAAAACTAATTACTATTATCTTTTAAATTTTAAGGTATAATGTACATTCCATATCTTTTTTTTATTATGTTTTATAGCGTATTTTGCATCTTATGACTCTCCTTTAGGTGATACATATATCTCTATTTTCTTTCATCCAGGTACTCAGTCTCGAAATCCATAACTTTCCCTCCATTTTCCTTTTCATTCCCTCCTTCAGCGTCGCCTACCGCGTTTTCTGACAGGTTATACCACCGCCGGTAATGACCCGGGCAAGAAAGTGCAGCGGATGTTGATCTCTGGGATTTGTAGGATCAAGGAATGGCTCCTACGGATGCCGCGGGGGCTTATCGGCCTTATGGGGGGAGGGGGTTTAGGAAGGGGCAGAGGCTGTCACCAAACCCCGGAGGATGAGGTTGGTGTTGTCGCTGGATCAGAGGAGCGGCAAAAAGGTCTCTCACCAATGATTAGGCTGTCAAAAAGTTACTTTGGGTGGAGTGAGAGAGGGAAGAAGGTCTGGGGTGAGGGGGAAGAGGAGGCGGGGGTAGGAAGGAACTTGCCAAAAGAAGAGAGGGGGGAATGCAGTGTGATATAAGAAGAAATGATGAAAAAAAAACTTTAGAGTGGTGCGAGGGAATGAAATGTCAGCGTAAGAATTGAAAGGAATTATGCGGGAGTGTAAAGAGTAAGTCGTGAGTTAAAGACATGATTGAAAATGGCACGTACGGACATAAAAACGAATAAGAAGCTTTGCTGTAATGGGGTGCGATGATTGAAACCGGCAGAGATGATGAAAAGAAATTTCAGGAAATGTTTAATGAGTACTGAATATCATCGAGACAATACTGTTTCTCATTAGGTTGGAAGATGACTATCTATTTTGAAAGAACTTTGAAAAGACATTCAAAGGAAAAACTTCTTAACTTTCAAATGAAATGGGTATATGAAATCACAAATCCATTTGGTCTAAGCTTTTTCAACAATTACAAAATGGGTGGCTGCTACTGGAAAGGAAAATATTGATTTATCACCAGGATTGCTAAGTGATAAAGTATTTCTTTCTAAAGTATTTTTGTCTATACAAAGAATTTGTTATAGGCTTTGTAGATCCTGTCAAAATGACAAGACTTACCAACAAAATGGTATAATCATTTGGCTACATCCTAACCTAACATAAATCAGTCAATATGAATAATAATATACCAGGAAAAGATTTATATATACAACGTGCCTGAGAACGTATTACAATGTTAATTATTAGACGTCACAACTTTAGGGTGGTTACCTAGATCACATGATCACGATTCAGAGGGTAACGAGCGCTGTATTATATTTGTTAAAGATATAATGTTGCTTTAAGATCGATCCAAATACAATGTTTCCTGATCATTTGAGTAATGTAATCAAATATTTTTCCGTGCCGTCTATCATTCAGGCTATCGTAGACATATGATATATAAAATTGTTGCCATTATGAATTTTATGATAGTGTAGTTACACAAATTTCAATTCAGAAGGTTTTCTAAATGAAGATAGAATTTAGTGGGCGATAGATGACGATTTATCAATAATAATTTCAAGTCAAATAAATTTCCCTCAGGTACTGGAATATGACCATAAAGAGTCAAAGTAACGAAAAATAAAACTCTGTTGAAAATGGAAAGAAATCATTAAAGATCAATATTCCTGAAAAATTTTGGTTTCTACAAGCTTCAACTATTAGTTATTGGTGATTAAATGATTTCGTTTCTAGTACAAAATTCTGTTCTAGAATATGAATTTTTTTTTCTTTTTTTTACATATGTTAGGAAGAAGGAAGAATTTATAGTAAACAATTGCTAGTAGCATCCACAAATGACTACAAGAAATAAGCCAATTTGTTATATTATGAGGATATATAACATTCACAAAGATCGTTAAGGTAAAACATGATAGATTGGAAAAAAGGGAATTTCTTTTTTTATTTGTCATTACACGTCGGTAAACTGTTGTAATATTTAGCAAAAAACGAAAATTCTTACCAAGATACTTTTAAAGCCAAATGCTCAAAAAACAGTAACAAACTGAAAGCAATCGAAGACTCTAGTAATATTTACAAAAGCAATGGCAGCTAGTTTGTCCGCTCTTTATTATGTACGCAACAATCCATTCTGAATAGGAAACCAAATGCCTTGAGATTATCAGGGACTATCGTTTTCTACCTTCAAACTTATCACGTAGGAAACAAGCTTTTTCAAACACTTGACAGCTGGGTTTTTCCATCGTGTTTTCTGAGGTACTGTACACTGAGCATGATTAGATACTTTTTTTATTATCTACACTAACTTTAATTATTATTATTATTATTATTATTATTATTATTATTATTATTATTATTATTATTATTATTATTATTAATATTATTATTATTATTATTGTTATTGATAGTGGTAGTAGTAGTAGTAGTAGTGATTTTCTTTCATATTTTTCACTTCAGTCAGGAAATCCATAAGAACTATTGCTGGCTATCCTTTAAAAACTATTTTTTATTCTAAAGATGTAACTGAGACCGAACGCTACACAATATAAGATGCATTGTTTTCACTTTTAAAGTACTCTTAGTTTGATAAGAGAAAATTTTGTAAAATTTTCTGCTAAATTGTTATATTTTACTTCTTACATAACTAACATGGAAGTTATTAGTTTTTAAAATATAAGAAAACCTCTAAATCTAATATTTTCCTTGATCATACAAGACCTACCATGCGTGGGAAGAATTTGCACCCTATTATGTATTAACGTAATTTTTGCTTTAATCTTGGTCAGCCTTGTT
>NC_090728.1:98508444-98513444 GCF_036898095.1 Palaemon carinicauda
GCACCAGTTTTTCACCTACATAGGTGTGCATGGAACTCTGTATACTGTACATTAAAGTTTCTTAGACCTGTAAAGAACCTCCACGTGTGGATGATAAGAAAGCATACCCAGGATAATAGGTAACACATATGAAGAAGAAAAAACAAATATAGTGAATTTGGTGAAGAACGGCAAAAGCATAAAAAAAAAAATAGTCTAAGATGGAAAGATAACTTTATTAGATAATATAGAAAAAAGGCACTAGACCTAAAATTTCACCTATGAGATGGTTTATCAATAAGAAATCAGAAATAAGAGCGCAAGTAAAGGTAATAACGAGAGATTTTGAGGGAATCAGGGGATACGTCAAATGAGAAGAGCATTTAGAGATGATTGTCTGAAATAGAGACTGGTAGTGATCTACAGAATGAGAAATGAAACTCATGGATGGAGCCTATTCTATTATCGAACGAGTCCTTTGTCCCCCAGAACCTGTATTTAGCCCCAGGGTATTAGGGCTATTTTTCTTTTATTTTTCATCATATAGTCCGAAATATGTACGAACGTTTACAGGTTTGTAATAATAATAATAATTATAATAATAATAATAATAATAATAATAATAATAATAATAATAATAATAATAATAATAATAATAATAAGCTCCCCTATATAATAAAGGAGCATGTGTCCGAATATATATATATATATATATATCTATATATGTATATATATATGAATATATATATGTATATATATATGCATATATATATATATATATATATGTATATATATATATATATATATGTATATATATATATATGTATATATATATATATATATATACATATATATATATATGTATATATATATATATATACATATATATATATATATATGTATATATATATATATATACATATATATACATATATAAATATATGTATATATATATATATATATATGTATATATATAAATATATGTATATATATAAATATATGTATATATATATATATATATATATATTTATAGATAGATAGATAGATAGATAGATAGATATATACATATATAAATATATGTATATATACATATATATATATATATATATATATAATATATGTATATATATACATATATATATATATATATATATATATGCAAGAGCAAGAAGACGGAACGAATGAAGGAAACACTAACCTTGATCATCAATTCATTTAATACCACACAACCCTATAAATAATATATAATCTTGGTTATATGAAAATAAAACTTATAAACATTTAAAGTAGAATATTTACATTTATTCATAAACTTCACTTATACTATTAGTCATAATGATTCTTAAATGCCATACATAAGAAATAAAGAGTTCTTTTTAAATCAGGATAATCTGCTGCCAGTGAGCGTGTTATAAATGAAGTATTTCTTTTTCATGCAGACTGTTTCAATTAGTTTCCTGTTTGTTGGGTGGTCCTCTTCGCTTGAATACTATAACTATGGGAGTGTTGATTGGGGATGCTCTAGTGGTAGTCTGGTTGT
Organism: Palaemon carinicauda; assembly: GCF_036898095.1. Lineage (NCBI taxonomy): Eukaryota > Metazoa > Arthropoda > Malacostraca > Decapoda > Palaemonidae > Palaemon > Palaemon carinicauda. The sequence goes on from NC_090728.1 coordinate 98,509,964, forward strand.
CCTGGAAAATTGCTTTTAAAAGAAGCAAACAAGCGTAGTGGCATTCCTTAAAGATATAATCAACAACCTCTTCATAAAAGTAACGTGCCAAGTTTAACTATCAAAACCAAACTAATTGTTAAGTGCTATACATACCCCCCTTCTTTTGTCGATGTCCCCATCGAAAAAAGTTATAAAGTTTTACACAATGGGAGGTATTCATAAAAATGAAGGATATCCTTGTAAGCATAAGGTAATCATTATGAATATGGAAAGAAAGATTTGCTTATACTTCTACCTTTTGCTTCAGATAATTACCTTGTACTATGAATATGGAAAGAAATATTTGCTTATACTTCTACCTTTTGCTTCAGAGAATTACCTTGTACTTCTACCTTTTACTTGCGAGGATATCCTCCAAGTAGAAGTAAAAGGTTGATTCGTGTTTCGGGAGCGCTTAGTTACATGTTGGAACTTGTAAGATTTCATTTGTGCTGTCAAGAAAAGAAAGAGTTTAGTATTTATAATACGTATTTAATGCCCTGTTTTTACTTGTATTTAATTAAGTTTACGCATCAGAAAGAACACAGACGCCGCCGCGCCTTCCCCAAAGCCTCGCTGGTGACATCTATCCCCCCACCCTTGCATTAGAAGTTCTTTGACCTCTTTTTAGCTCCCACACCCCTTGCATTAAAAGTTCTTTGACCTTTTTTTGGCTTCCCTACCCCTTGCATTAGAAGTTCTTTGACCTCTTTTTAGCTTACCCGCCCCTTGCATTAGAAGTTCATTGACCTCTTTTTAGCTTCCACACCCCTTGCATTAGAAGTTCTTTGACCTCTTTTTAGCTCCCACACCCCTTGATATAGAAGTTCTTTGACCTCTTTTTAGCTTCCCCACCCCTTGCATTAGAAGTTCATTGACCTCTTTTTAGCTCCCACACCCCTTGCATTAGAAGTTCTTTGACCTCTTTTTAGCTCCCACACCCCTTGCATTAGAAGTTCTTTGACCTCTTTTTAGCTCCCACACCGCTTGCATTAGAAGTTCTTTGACCTCTTTTTAGCTTCCCCACCCCTTGCATTAGAAGTTCTTTGACCTCTTTTTAGCTTCCCCACCCCTTGCATTAGAAGTTCTTTCACCTCTTTTTAGCTCCCACACCCCTTGCATTAGAAGTTCTTTGACCTTTTTTTGGCTTCCCCACCCCTTGCATTTGAAGTTCTTTGACCTCTTTTTAGCTCCCACACCGCTTGCATTAGAAGTTCTTTGACCTCTTTTTAGCTTCCCCACCCCTTGCATTAGAAGTTCTTTCACCTCTTTTTAGCTCCCACACCCCTTGCATTAGAAGTTCTTTTGACCTCTTTTTAGCTTCCCCACCCCTTGCATTAGAAGTTCATTGACCTCTTTTTAGCTCCCACACCCCATGCATTAGAAGTTCTTTGCCCTCTTTTTAGCTCCCACACCGCTTGCATTAGAAGATCTTTGACCTCTTTTTAGCTTCCCCACCCCTTGCATTAGAAGTTTTTTTTTTTACCTTTTTTTAGCTCCCACAACCCTTGCATTAGAAGTTCTTTGGCCTCTTTTTAGCTCCCACACCCCATGCATTAGAAGTTCTTTGACCTCTTTTTAGCCCCCACACCCCTTGCAATAGAAGTTATTTGACATCATCTTTTTAGCTCCCACGCCCCTTGCATTAGAAGTTCTTTGACCTCTTTTTAGCTCCCACACCCCTTACATTAGAAGTTCTTTGACCTCTTTTTAGCTCCCCCACCCCTTGCATTAAAAGTTCTTTGACCTTTTTTTAGCTCCCACATCCCTTGCATTAAAAGTTCTTTGACCTCTTTTTAGCTCCCACACCCCTTGCATTAGAAGTTCTTTGACCTCTATTTAGCTCCCACACCCCTTGCAATAGAAGATCTTTGACCTCTTTTTAGCTCCCACACCCCTTGCATTAGAAGTTCTTTTACCTCTTTTTAGCTCCCACACCCCTTGCAATAGAAGATCTTTGACCTCTTTTTAGCTCCCACACCCCTTGCATTAGAAGTTCTTTGACCTCTTTTTAGCTCCCACACCTCTAGCATTAGAAGTTCTTTGACCTCTTTTTAGCTCCCACACCCCTTGCAATAGAAGATCTTTGACCTCTTTTTAGCTCCCACACCGCTTGCAATAGAAGTTCTTTGACCTCTTTTTAGCTCCCACACCCCTTGCAATAGAAGATCTTTGACCTCTTTTTAGCTCCCACACCCCTTGCATTAGAAGTTCTTTGACCTCTTTTTAGGTCCCACACCTCTAGCATTAGAAGTTCTTTGACCTCTTTTTAGCTCCCACACCCCTTGCATTAGAAGTTCTTTGACCTCTTTTTAGCTCCCACACCTCTAGCATTAGAAGTTCTTTGACCTCTTTTTAGCTCCCACACCGCTTGCATTAGAAGTTCTTTGACCTCTTTTTAGCTCCCCCACCCCTTGCAATAGAAGATCTTTGACCTCTTTTTAGCTCCCACACCCCTTGCATTAGAAGTTCTTTGACCTCTTTTTAGCTCCCACACCTCTAGCATTAGAAGTTCTTTGACCTCTTTTTAGCTCCCACACCCCTTGCAATAAAAGATCTTTGACCTCTTTTTAGCTCCCACACAGCTTGCATTAGAAGTTCTTTGACCTCTTTTTAGCTCCCACACCCCTTGCAATAGAAGATCTTTGACCTCTTTTTAGCTCCCACACCCCTTGCATTAGAAGTTCTTTGACCTCTTTTTAGCTCCCACACCTCTTGCATTAGAAGTTCTTTGACCTCTTTTTAGCTCCAACACCTCTAGCATTAGAAGTTCTTTGACCTCTTTTTAGCTTCCCCACCCCTTGCATTAGAAGTTCATTGACCTCTTTTTAGCTCCCACACCTCTAGCATTAGAAGATCTTTGACCTCTTTTTAGCTCCCACACCCCTTGCAATAGAAGATCTTTGACCTCTTTTTAGCTCCCACACCCCTTGCATTAGAAGTTCTTTGACCTCTTTTTAGCTCCCACACCGCTTGCATTAGAAGTTCTTTGACCTTTTTTTAGCTCCCACACCCCTTGCAATAGAAGATCTTTGACCTCTTTTTAGCTCCCACACAGCTTGCATTAGAAGTTCTTTGACCTCTTTTTAGTTCCCACACCCCTTGCAATAGAAGATCTTTGACCTCTTTTTAGCTCCCACACCCCTTGCATTAGAAGTTCTTTGACCTCTTTTTAGCTCCCATACCTCTAGCATTAGAAGTTCTTTGACCTCTTTTTGGCTCCCACACCTATAGCATTAGAAGTTCTTCGACATCTTTTTACCTCCCATACCTCTAGCATTAGAAGTTCTTTGACCTCTTTTTAGCTTCCGCACCTCTAGCATTAGAAGTTCTTTGACTTCTTTTTAGCTCCCACACCTCTAGCATTGGAAGTTCTTTGACCTATTTTTAGCTCCCACATCTCGAGCATTAGAAGTTCTTTGACTTCTTTTTAGCTCCCACACCTCTAGCATTAGAAGTT
>NC_090728.1:98520944-98540944 GCF_036898095.1 Palaemon carinicauda
TCTTTTGTCTGATCAATCATAGCAAACCAACCTATTATTCGTGCCCCTGACTAGTACAGCTTTACTGATCTTAGCGATGCATAAACCTTTTCATAACGTTAAAGTATTCCGACTCAGAAAGGGCGAATCATATCATTTCTCCACAAATGCAATAGTGAAGCCTAGACAAGTGAGTTTAATTTCTCCTCTTGAAAGTTTTATAAAATAGCATAGATTTCGAAATAGATGTACCTCATTGTCTCAGGAAAATGAGAATTACACAGGTGATGTATTACATTTCCTCATATTCCACCAAGACAAACTCCTCCTTGGTTCGTTGTAACGAGCTCCTATATTCAATTGCAGTTCTTTTATGGTTTTACTTCTAAATTACGTCTAGTCACTCGGTGAACTGAAATGAGTTTTTAGTAATTGTCTTTTTGGAAGAGTTGCTCATAACGTAAAACAAAAGGTTATACAATAGAAAGGAAGTACAAGATAATATTAACCTTGGGAACTATAAATGAAAATAAATAATCCAAGCGACATTCGAAGGAAAATGGAGGCCGCCATTCCATTCAAGCCGGGAAGTCCCAATCGGTATTTAAGGTCCCCAAAAAAACTCTGAGAGGCGCAGAGTGCAATACGCTGCTCTACCCATAAGAGAATGTCATTCAGAAGTTATTATTTATAAACAAGAAGGAGAATCCACAGACGCCATTTTACCGACTACGAGAAACCATAACTTCCCATCAGAGTCTGTGTCCAATTCCTCGTTTATATCCGCCCGATATTGGGATTCTCTCTCTCTCTCTCTCTCTCTCTCTCTCTCTCTCTCTCTCTCTCTCTCTCTCTCTCTCTCTCTCTCTCGACCTCTTTTATTCTTTTTCTGGTACCTGTTTAAACATTAAACGGTAGATGATGCTCTTTTGCAGTTTGAGGTAATGTGAGTTTCATTAATTTTATAGAAATATATTTTAACTAATAAGGATTTTATTATTATAAACAAGGAAATAGATTTGAAACAGATTTACCAGAATACCTGTGATTAGTCAAAAGGATCATCGCATAGATTACCTAATTACACTTAGTATGACGCCCCTCTTTGTGCTGTATAAGATTAGTAAGAAGGGCATGGACGTAAGATTCCTTCAGTGAAAGATGCTGAGACTAAATGACGGGAAATCATCCTTATCTTATCTACTGAAGTAATTAGATTAGTGAGAATAGTTGACACATACTATCTGTGACCTACCTTTGAAGAGTACAACAGAAACAATGAGAACTTCTGAACAGATGATGAAATCAAAGGTAAATAACCATTGGAATAAAGAAAAGGACAAAGGGAAATTGTTAGTCTTGTGTAGGTTGAGAAATCTGTAATTTTTTCAACTGAAGCTTTGTATTTTGTCAAGTGCCCTAAAACATTACAAAGGAACTGAAAAAAGGGCTTAAAATCTGCAAAGGTAGATTGTTTTTAGTTTACATCATTAAAGTTTTTCTTGTGATGATAAATTTCTAAAGATCAGTAGCCTCTATACAATCTAACAAATCCGCAATTTTATTCAACTTCATTTTAATTATTTTTTCACTCTTGGGTGGCAGAAGTAAAAATATGTCAGCGCACTTAACAATATGTATAGACCATTATCAACGAAACAAAATAAACAAGACAGTCAAGCTAAGTCCAGGGAGGGCAACCCAGCATGTAGGCCCATAGGACCCCCGTTTCTATCTAACGGTAAAGTTGCTGGAACAGGTGAAATTTATTGGTGGACCTCAAACTCTCGACCTACGGACTACAAGTCAGAAACATTTTAACTAGGCTAGCGCAAGATTATGATGTGTCTATATTTACTGTAAAGAATGATTTAGATTTGTACATGATTCAAAAAATTGAAAGCAGTCCTAAGATGTTAAAACCTGCCAATTCGGTGTGAATTTGCATAGATAGCCGTGTTTCTTCCGTGCAGAAGTCGTAAGTGTTTAGGAATTATGTCCATTATTTGTTATGAGATACAAGGTAGTTGAATTTTCGATTAACCTCTAAATGTGAAAAAAAAAAATGTACTTGTAAATTCAGTTGGAACTGGTTAATGTCACTTTTTGGGGGTTTCTCTTGCTTAGACAAACCTGATAAATCAATATTTTTCCAAGTGTGGCAGTGTCTCTCTACGTACACTCAAATTCAATAGTCTGCTGATATCCAGAGGTTATTCCTTTCCTTGTGTACTGAGCTTTTAGGTTCATCGATGTAAGAAGGTATCGGCGGACTTTTTAATTTTACTGTACATAGTCTCCAATATAAATATACTTGAACATTGTTATCATTGCTGAATGTAAGCTACTAGTTTGTTACTGGTCACATTATTAGGAAAATTATTATCGAATCGCAGATACTTTGCCCTTACTCTATTTATTGAGTATCCTGGTGTCTAATATCATGATGTATTGTAAATCATTGCAATTTGGAAGGTCGCTTCCTTTATCCCGTTGTCATGACTCTTTTTTCTCAGTGATGTTTGGCGCTGTTGGTCACTTACACAAATAAATGAGAAACATTATTTTCAATGAGTTTACCAGCCATATGGAAGAATTCAGTGAACCTCTGGCTTAACGTGTAAGAAAAAAAGAGACTAAAATCAGATATGCATTCAGGTAAATGTTTATATAGTTGATAATAAACAAAAATACCCTCTATTAAGAAAGCAATAGTTGATGAGCATTTGCACAAGAATATTTGAAAGTTGATGCATTTTTCCGGTTAATGCTCTATATTTATCATTAACACCAAACACTTTAAGTGTAATGGTTCTACGGCATTGTAAAATAGAAATATAGAATTTCTAATGCAGTCAAATGGAATCTTAACAAACTAGAGGTCTGATAATCATGCAAGGTCGAAGCAAAGAGTAACTAAGTGGATGCCTTGATGGGGCTCCTTAGAGATACCTTCAAGAGGTGGGCTTATCAAGCAGGTCAGAGAAGTCGTTTTTTAATGATGATATTATCCACCTTTTTTTTTTTTTTTTTTCTTTTAAATACAGAAATCCCTACACTGATCACTTTTCTTAGCAAGAAAAATATTTGGTATCACTTTATTGGTCTTCACTAAGTCTAGCGAATAAACCTGATTGTTGGCAGTATTACGTCGTTTTATTTCTAAGTGACTTGTGTACTTAACAATAGATCTAGGGATTTTAATTACTATCCAGCACAGAGAAGTATTAGATACAAGGAGGGAACTATTATGAATCTGCAGTGAATTCTAGTTTAGGCATAATTTGAAACAAACTAATAAATTAAAGACATAGATTAGGTAGAGCGTAATTTTTTTCCCTCCTTTTACACCTCTTGGTGTTTTAGATATCTCTAAAGACTGACAATAATGTTTTCCCAAGAAGGGAGTGTTAGTACTGTAAACAGTATTGCATCGTTTACATAATATAATTATCTATGTTCAAAGTCAACAAATAAAATAAAGATTTCAGAATCTTATTCTGTGACACCAAAAAAAAAAAATCATTACCTATAAAGTCCCGAAAATAGTATCATTAACAAAAAACTTGCAGAAGCAATCACTTACTGACAAATACTACAAAATGGATTTCTGGCTAAATTCAAGGTATAATAACTGTTCTATCTTATTTCAAAATATGTGAGAGGGAAACACCTGTACTTAAAAGATTCTGGAAACCGGAGCGAATAACGCACATGACTCACAAACTATCTCATGAATAGACGTAATTAACATTTCAAGAAACTAGTACTAGAAAAACAACTGAGAAAAACACATACTTGTTCATCACCTTACGTCTATTCCAATAACTCCTCACTCTTTACTAGTCTGTTGTTCAATCACCTTAACAAAGCCTATGATATATAGTATATTTTGCACATACTTAAAATCCCTCCTGTATTATATCATACAACTCTTCTATTTCAGTGACTCAGGATCTCATTTTCAAGAATTCCTTTTAACATTCCTTCTTTGTTAACATATCTTTCTCCAGTATATCCATATGGCTAAATTGCCCTCCATTCCATTCATATCCGCTATGCATTAATTTCATTAATTTCCCCTTCGCTCCTAATTTTCCTAGCCTAATCAAGAAAATAGCCTGTGGCTCCCTTTACCGTCGCTGCCCTTTCACTTGCTTCACCAACGTCAATAACTTAAAATTTTGTCTGCTTAAATATATAAGATTTTATCATTCTTTAAATCCGTGAGTATTTACAGACTACTTTACAAGACACCCCTTGCCCCACACCCCTACCCCCAAGGTCAGAAGTGAGCAGATAATGTCGCCCATTACTACTTTAGTAGCAGATAATGGATGGATGGACAAATTTATGAAATTCATTTTGCAATCTCAAACACAAGACTATATTAATTTCACCCATTCAACCACTTAACACAAGTTAGAATATCTATCTATCACATAATAAAACTCAAGCCCAGTTAGATAACTCTTAGAAAAAAATACGGTGAAAATTATCGCATAAAGCAACATTAACAATATCGCAACCATGTAATAGCTAAGTATCATAAGCAAAGACTTAACAAGCAATGAGGTATCTTTTCTTATATGATTAAAGGATTATAGTCAATGTTTTGCTGAGAGATCCATAGAACAGGAGATACATATTATGACCTCTCTTCCATTACAACTTTGTGATAAGTAGCTGTTGGTATCGTTATGTCAAATACGTATCCTTGTTAAATCATGGTCGCATGGTCATCGAGTAAGTAAAGATTATTATTGAAATTGTACAAGGCTGTCTCTTACTACTAATGTAAGAATGGATAACTTTATATAGCAGTAGATCGTTACAGGCATGCTATCTGCCAATCCGTCTAGCTGTGGAACAAAATTAATTATCTTTTACTGAGGCCAATCAAAAGGACTTTGATCTTGTAAACTTACTCTTCGAGAATCATTATCTTTTTGTTACTATCCTCTGGAAAAGTATGAAAATTGTGCGCTAATGTGAATTATATATCTATGTTCTACATGCAACAGCACTACTCACTTGGTATCTGTATAAGGGAAAAAGAAAGTCGTATTAGTATAGTGCTTTTCTTGCAATGACAAATACTGATTTTGGCCATTGTGACTGTCTTGATATTTGCTAGGTCTCTCTGCATTTTCAGTCTTGTCTATTTCTCCATGTATCTTTGATTTTTTCTTCCCTTTCTTCATTCTGCAGTGAGTCTTCAGCATCTCGTTTCTATTGCTCCCTTGCGACCGCCTCCTAAATTCCCCCCCTTGGCCGGAGATCATCCAACACAAATCATAGTACAAATTCCTTTTCACCTCATCGGGCGCCAACATACTTCAACGTGTGTATTCCGGTCCTGTCATAAGCTATCAGGCACCCAATAGGATAGCGGCACTGGAATAGTCTCTGGGTGACGACCTTGACGATGGAGGTGAAGACATACATAGACAGAGAAAGGGGAAAAAAATATTCTGAATTTTTATTTCATAAAAACTAGCGGTATCAAATTTGTAAAATAGAAGGGGAAAAAAGTTCTAGTATAATTATTTTGAAAATACAGTATTCCAAGAGGACTTAAAGAGTACTAGAATATGACAAAATTCGACTTTTTTAACGAGACTCTTCCTTTTGATAACTGATACGTAAAATCTCATAGAATAGTTGACAATCCATTGTATGTGCATATATTAAATCATTTGACGACAAGGAGAAAGTTTTCCTCGTTTTCAAATGAGTTGACTAAAATATAGGTATGAAAAGAACTTTTTAGATGGTATAAATTTCCAAACAAATGTTGATAGAGGTATTACAATAATACTTTGATGTAAATTAGTTAATAAAAGTACCTGTCATTTAATTGACAAAAACTTACTTATATCTTCAATTCAGGAAAAAAAAAATAATTACGGATTCCACTGATGATTTCAAATTGAGTTATCTTTTTAATATGAGAAAGTTGAGATTAAACTTGAAGAAAAAATAAAACTATTATTTTTGGAATTTTCTGCTTCGAGTTCGTGGGGCACAATTAAAAAAAAATCCATAAGATATTTAATTATTTCGTAAAAACTAATTGGCCAATGTTGCTATAATAAGCATTCATATTCACATGGCAAATTATAATAAATATGTTCGATTGAATACTGGCTTTTTAGTAATAAATTACACCAGAGTCGTAAGAGAAAAGGAAGGAAAAAAGCTGATGATAAAAAAAAATCCTAGTTAGAAAAAGAGGGTTTATGGCTAGTTAAATGACAAAGGAGTGGTTCGTGAAAAAAAAAAAAAAAAAAAAAAAAAAAAAAAAAAAAAAAAAAAAAAAACCTGCTATTACCGAAGAAATATGTTAAGAAAAATAGAAATGATGAAAAACTTCGTGGATATTTAATCACACAAATAATGAAGCCATTCGTATTCTAACTTTATAACAAAGGATACCGTTAGATTAAATGAAAAGTAAGAGTGGTTCAGAAACTAAAGAATAACTTGTATTCCCATTAAATGAAAGTTATTGAAATATTGAGAGTCTGACAGTGGAAACATCCTATTAATTTTTAGATTCCTAAGACTCCCGCCATCGTCTCTCCTCAACCCTCGTTTCACCCAGTCCGAGATTGCCATTAATCAACGTTTTTTAGGCGCCCGCTCGAGCATTGCATTTCCTCCGAAGGCAATGAAAGAAAGGACGCTAGCGAAAGGCGCCGCCCCATAAACAACCAAATCGCGAAAATGGAAGTGCGCTCGACTGTGCTTGGTTGGATGACCTATTTTTGTTTTATAATTCGGGGTCGTTAAGGGGAATGGAGTTGGCATGAAAGACTGAACAAGGGGAGGTAGATCTGCGGGTGATTGGGGTGAAATTTAGGGGAACGGGAGAGGAAATTGACGGCAGGGGAATGTTTTCCAAACGACGGATGGCTGGCTAGAGTGGAGCCATTCAGTGTACCATTTGTTAGCCCCGAAGACCATCAGGTGTTTGTATATACTTTCCCATGACGCTTATTGCAATTATTATATAGTCTCCAGCAACGAAAAATAATTCTATGGTAAACTATGTTAAATAAAACGAAAAGCAAAATCAAACACATTTGGGAGGAACGTTGTTTTTCTTTTTTAGTGACAAAATTATTAACGGGTGACACGTTCATAAGAAAGATTTATTTTTTCTTCTTTTTTGTTAGGGGGGGGGGTTGTTTGAAAAATATATCTCATTAACTATGAATATACTTTTGTATACTAACCTCCAATGTTAACAAATTTCCTTCAATTTTCTTTACTTATGTTTGTTTTGATGAATGAAAAAATGGTGCCCTTAAGTCGAGTTCCCCTTTTGTTAATTTGCGACGTGTCTGTCTCTAAGCCTTAGACTTAATGTTGATGTGGCTATTGTTGCAGATTACTTAGTGTTTGCCACAGTTCTTCTATGTTTCTTTCTACGTCACTCTATTCATATTCTTTTAGTCTGTGACACATACAATATCTGTTTGTTCGTATATAGGCCTGTTTTCAATCTACCTTTATATTTCCAAACAACATCCCTTCTCCGAAATGTAAACTCTTAAAACTCATATCCTGTGAGATAGCACTCTGTCAAACAACCTTTACCCAGATATTTGGTAGACATATAAAGTTGACTGATGTACTTGCTGTGGAATGCCGTGTTTCTTTGTAATCAAGGAATGCCTTAAATCACTTTTAAACTCGGGAGGGAAGAAATTATCTTACCGAAGGTGATGCATGAGTAAAAGTTTCTGAGGACAACGCCCTAGAGACTGACCATATAGACATATGATCAGCGCCAAGGCCCCTCTCCACCCAAGCTAGGACCAAGAAGAGACAGGCAATGGCTGTTGACGACTCTGGAGATAGACCTATAGGCTCCCTCAAACCCGCCATCCTTATCTCACAAGGATGGTGAGGTTGCAACGACCAAAGAAACTAACGAATTTGATGGGACTCGAAGCGTAGTTTAGCGTTCACCAGTCAGGGATATTACCACATCGCTCACCACAGCCGTTTAGGAGTTTTATGAGAAAAATATGAGCAACATTTATAACTTCATTACCTGACCACCTTTATGCCTCTAGGTCAAACAGATCTCATTCCTTCATTGAATTCATCGACTACCATTTATTCAACGAAATTTAAAAACCTACCATATTGCAGAGCCATGAAGAGGTTATTTTATTTATGAATTTTATAAAAATAGATAGCAGTTACCACGTTACAGTCAAATACCAACGATATTAGTATTTTTTTTCTTGGTGACTAAAATGTAGTCAAAATTTATTTTCTTAGGTTAAAGGAAACTCATAGTAAAGTCTTTAATTCTATGATTTAATGCAGGATGTTCATAGTCATCGAATGTCTGTTTTATCCTGCCTCTTGTACATACACTTAGGTAATAAATGCTGTGCACTATGTTTGTTAAAGGTGGCCTTTCTTGGAAAGAAATCCAACATTTGAAAGTAAAATGTAGGTTTAATTTTTGAGCTTAGCAAAGTGAATAAGATATTCTTTGGAAAATTATAGTAAATTACAGGTGAGAATCAGTTATCCCGTGGTTGTTGTCCCACATTGATTTGAAGTTTATCAAAGCTGTGAAATTCCGCTTGTTCAGGATTTTGGGAACTACCATCTGATTTTGCTGCACATTTGAAGTCGAGTGAATAATAAACCACAATTCATCTTATTTCATGGTTTTTACATTAACAACTTCTCAGTGCTTCACTTGTCTTTGAAGTTTATGAAAAGCACAAGACTAAAATTTTGTAGTTCTACTTATACAATATATTATTTTTGCTAGTTCTTGCTTATATGTAGCTGTTTCTGTTGCTTATAACAGCTGTTTCATATAAAATGTGTTAAAAAGCAAAATCAAATTTAAGAATTAATAGAAAATAACTACTGGTGCGATGGGTTGATATATATTATGCCATGAAGGTTTTTGAAAGGAATTTTACCAGCATAATTATTAAAAATAATCTATAACTGAACGAAAATTTTATATTCAACTGAAATATTGCTATAAAAATATATTACAAATAATTTAGATCAATATTTTTACCGTTTATGGGAAATCAAAATTTCTATTTATGTTAGAAATCCCCCATTACACAAATCTTTAATTGTATTGCATTTTGTAAATTATAATATAGAGAGCGAAATTTTTCATTTTTTGTTGTTAGATTTCATCTCTCTCTCTCTCTCTCTCTCTCTCTCTCTCTCTCTCTCTCTCTCTCTCTCTCTCTCTCTCTCTCTCTCTCTCTCTCTCTCTCTAATTAGCCTTTCTTGATACTGCCTTTATACGTTTAATAATAAGCTATCTTCACTGATCCTAATATCCATTATTCGAAAACAAATTAACCCCTCCAAATAATCTGGCTATGCATAAAAAGCATATAAATTGCGGATATAGTGAAATTTTTGCAATATTTTTTTTTTATCTGTCTTGCGGATGTTTTTTCATCCTTTTATTTTATTCTGTTATATTATTTTCTTGTCGGGTTTTCAGCAGGTAACTCTCATCTTAGAATATTGAACCAAAACTTAAAGTCTATCAAATTCCTTATTCCTCATCTTGAACGCACCGTTGTTCAATTAGTTTATCATGGATGCTGTACAAGATTTTTTTTTTCTTAAATACACCCCATCCTTTGGATTCAGATATTTGCAGACTTTAACATCCACTCCGCCGTAATATTAAGTACGCAGATAATTATACTCATTACATCTCCTTCAGTAAGGCTCAACATAACACAAAATTCTGAAAAATTGATTCCAGCTGTGACCTAATTGTACAATTATTTCTAAACCAAATAATTGAATCGGTAGAAATGCCTAAATTCCTGCTTGGTAAAAATACTTTTTGTAGTCTCATTTCATAGTTATCTATTACTTACGTTCTCAACATTGTAATTCATCTAAATTAATTTGATCTTTTGTTATTCCTCTTGTATAGTTAATGCTTAACTTGTTTTTTTTCTGCACTGGGGTGCTCTCCTTATATGGGCCTTTAGGCTCGTAACATTCCAATTTTCCAAATAGGGTTACAGATATACTCTTTTGAATAGTGATAACGAATAGTGAACACATAGGAACATAACACTGAAATTTTATTTCGGAAAGATCAGAGGCATCTGTGGTAGAGTAATTTCAGCAAAATTCATACTAATTCGAACTTTTATCATTATTAGCGAATGTCAAATGTCATTCAATGGATATTTTTAAATGTCTATATCTACAAAACAATAATAATGAAAGATCTATTGTTGATGTAATAAGAAGAAAACTCGTAGAATTCTTTAAACCAAAATTCAGTGTAAACCAAAATTAATTCAGTTAGTAAAATTCCTTAATAATATAATGTTATTTCTTTCCGCAAAATATGAAATCCTTTTTTTCAGTAGTAAATTATATATATTTATTTAACGGTAATTAAATAAAACAACCATTATAATGATAGGAATAATAAGTATAAGGATAATAATGATATAAGACCTATAATAATAATTACAAAAATAACAATATTAATCTTAATAATAAAATACCCCATTCTAATAATATTCAAGGTACTTTTGATAACTCAAACCGCACATTTTCTTAAAACTAATAGAACTTCATTTCACATGGAACTGTTGGAAAATCAGAATCTACAAATATTGTAACACAGCAAATCTTGAAAACAATCAAATCGGTGTTTTTACTGGATCCAAGTACTCTCTATAGGTGGAAAGCGTGGCGAAATGTTATTGGTTGCCCTTTACTAGAATTTTATGCTCTCATATAAAAAAAATGCTTCTAGTTATCAAATACAAAGAAAAATAAAGACAAAAATTAGAGAAAAAAAATAGATTTTCTAACATTCCTTGTAACAAAATGCTGTGTGTGGAAATTAATATATCACAAAATAACTCATATGTTCCTAGATAGAAAAATAGATATATAGATACATGTAACTAGTTACTTCTGACGTCTATATTGAATCTATACTACTCAGACAATTTGCCAGAAGGCTTATAAATGAACTTGAGAAATATTGAAAGAAAAATATATGAAAGAAACCTAACTAAGCCATTTCTTTTAGGGGAGGGGAGGAAGGGTATTATACTTCAGGATGATTTATTGTTTTGTGCTAGAAAAAAAAGTTGTTGGTGGTCACCTAAAGGTGGTACTTGGATTGCTCCATTTTTCGAACATGGTATCCTTACTCTGCAGTATAAGTTTCAACAGCTAGCCTGGGGAGAAGAACGTATCTCAAAAAGAATATACCTTTTGGTATTTATTCTCAAGGTAGAGTGAATTTAATATCAAAATATGTTTGTAGCTTAATCTTTGAAAAATTAAAAGTCCCATATTTTCGCAACAAAAACCTCATCAATGGTCATGTATTACAAACGGCAATTTACCCTCACGGTAAATAATTGCATTTGACAGGAATGTGTATTTTTCCGATTCATACAGAAGAAGAAGAAGAAGAAGAAGAAGAAGATAAATGTAAACGCTATTTGACTAACAACTTTGGATTGCATCGAGATAAAGAACCAATGATAGAATTACGTTAAAAACAACATTCACTCGTATAATCATCGCTGAGTGGTATATAGCTCTTTCTGTTTATAATAAGATTTTATTGATGCATGTCAATAATTCCTCTAAAGAAAATGTACCTACTCTTAGTATCTTTTACTTGAAGATCAGGTACCAATTTTGTTGGAATCTCACAACTCGAGGAAAATAAATAGAAACAGACAATTTCCTAGAAAGATCCCGAAATTTTCAGTAGGCATTTTAGATTTTTACTCTCTTTTTCTTGCATCACATCACGTAGGAAAAGGTCATTATTTTTTCTGCATTTTCAGTATAATTTATATATCTATTTAAAATCCTAATGATAGAAAGTAAACTTTGTTCAAATACTCATACTACTTGATCCATGACCCTACATGTTAAAGGATAAGCTGTGAATGTGAACTAATTTCACCCTTGCATTTAATTTTCGAAAATAAAAACATTCACAGGTCTGAATATGTATTTTCATAAAACTGATGCATCTTCTCAATTGAGAAATTGCTTATAATTCTAAATGGTTTTAATCACTAAAGCACATACTAGATAAGCAATTTAATCCTAGATATAGAAATTTTGTATTCGCTCTGAGAACAAATCGGTCTGATTTCTTACTCCAAAAGAAATTCAAAGATCTTGTATTGTGTGAAATACCTGAAGAATACAGTAACCGATTCATCACAGAAACATCTCAAAGTAGGAGTAATATGCACATTTCCAGTTGTTCCTTATGTGTTTCGTTAGCAGTGCTCACTGGCCGTAAACGCCATTGATACATTTTTGAAGGCAAAAAGTTGTCGACAAAAATTAATAATTGTAGATCAGTGCTGCTTTTATGCAAAATGCGTAGTTTTTTGCTTCATCAAACAAGCCCAATTATGTCAGAAATGGAAAGGATTTAACAAATATTTGTTGTGTTATATAACACCTGGTAGAACAATTACGCAAAATCCGCTTTTTGTAATGTACATACAGCAAGCAACGCACATACAATAAAGAATGGTACCCTATCTACTTTTTCTTTAACACCGCAACCGTCTTCAGACTCCACGTCAAAGGATCGTAATTTTAATTTCATTATCATTCCGTTATCATATTATCTATTTCTTTAACAAATGTCAGCCTTATTGACAAAACCGTTGTATGTAAACATGCAATTGTCACCCTTATATGACCCCTTGTGGGCCTATAAATACCTATATTGCTCTAAATAAAGTTAGTTGTTCGTGAGGTGTTTTTTTGGTCATTCCTCTTCGGTTCTCCTCACATATATCTACAATAGTGCGTCGAACCCACCTGTACACATATCTGAAAAGCCCCATCAATTGCTCTTTTCCTTAACTACATATACTTAGTAAACAGTTGACCTCAACAGCCTCAACTTTTCCCTTTCATTCTCACTCAACCTCTTCACTCATCTTTCTATGGAGGAGAATTTATTTAAAAAAAAAATCTTTTCGTTTATTCCATATTCGGCCTCCACAAACAACTCAAGCGTCTTACAATTTATTTTACAAACAGCCTATTATCTTTATCGCTTTTCCTATAAAGTGATTCAATTCTTCACCACGTCCTCATTTTCCTCATTAACTTACCTTTGTTCACATTTACTTGCAACTATTTTCTCTTCCAGACATTTCTACTTTCTATGATCAGTTGCTAAAAATTTCTCTCCTATCCACATTTAGTACAAGACCATTTGCAAACATGAATCATCACAAATTCCATTCATAACTCCTTTCCACATCCAACGATTCTGTGCTTGTTGTTTCCCTAAGCGTAATTCAATTGTACTTTAGGACTTTCCTAGTTATTTCAACATTCTGATAATTTTATGAAAGAAAACACTATTATATTGTTAAGCAACATAAAATTGGGAAATATGGATGATTCGTTTTATAGAGAAGACTGAAAAGATTTACATCACTGTCTTGGTATTCTCTCTCTCTCTCTCTCTCTCTCTCTCTCTCTCTCTCTCTCTCTCTCTCTCTCTCTCTCTCTCTCTCTCTCTCTCTCTCTCTCTCAAGAAGAGAAAGAGTCCGATTACGATTCATCTTTATATATATAGTATTTCATATCAATGTCAGTAGTCATTTCGAACTTTTTAGTCAATTTATACCAGGTTTCTCACTGACCCTTTTCAATAAATGAAAAAGTGCTCACTGAAAACACTGAATGGGTCTAAAGAAGTTAGAAAACTCATTCACTTTCACCTTCATTTTAGACTTTATTATACAGTAAATTAATATAAATCTCACTAATTTGTATATTGAGGAATAAAAGGAGAACAAACAGTTATTCATTTCCTAATGTTTTAGAAAATGGTGTTTTATTATCTTAACTAAAGAATATCAAGTTTTTTATTTATTTTCCGACGTTTCATTTCCAGATGAATTTCTTCCACATATCCTTAAAAATACAAAGAAATAAGGGTTCGAGAACTTTTCAAGTTAGGGGCTCCATAACTCGCCCAAGAATAAAAAAAGAAAACTACAATGTCTTCATCAGTTTTGCTTCTGAGTTATATACGAGTCAGGTCGGAGTTATATATGACCTGGGAAATTTGCAAATCGGTTTATCCTTTCTCTTTCTCACTCCTCTATTTTCATTTAATGTAAATCACAGTTTTGGAGAAATAATGGTGCTAACGTTCGCTTTATGCGTGAAATGAAAAGATTGAATTATAATACGAATTTTTTTTTCTTTTTTTTTTTTTATAACTCCCGTATAGCATTGGGGTTCGTGAAGGAAAACAACATGGAATTAAAGTAGTCCTGAATTCTAAGCTATTTAATCCACTAGAAACACAAACCTCTTCAAATGAACATAGAATATATCGATGTCTAATCTCCTTGTAAAGGTGGGATACAATTTTAACCAAACCATTAACAATTCTCGTGATATTTCTTTTGAGATTAACTTGACTGGTAAAGCAAATAGAAACAGGGAATTTATACTTATCAGTCGCTTTATCTATTTATTTGTCTGTGTCTGTGGACAGTATTACGTCAAAACTACATAACGGATTTTGAAGAAATTTTCACCACAGATAGATGTTAGGTCATGGACAACCCTATTAGATTTTAGAGATGATCCGGATCTAATCCCGATTCTAGATCCGAATTTGTATTTTTCACAATTTTAAAGATTGCATAGAAAACTGACGGTTTTCACGAAATTCCCATCACAGATAGATCTTAGGCAATGGACGACTCCAATAATATATAGAGATGATCCAGTACCGAATCCGGATTCAAGATCCGGATTTGTATTTTTCACAATTTTAAAGATTACTTCAAAAAAATTGTCACATTGGAATTTTACCAAATTTTAACAATAGTTACATATTATGCATCGGAAGAAACAAGGAAATTTTGGAGGTGATACGGATCAAGATCCCGATTCTAGATGAACATTACACTTTTGACAATCATATGAATAGTGGGATGCGTTGTCCGTAGACTTCTGTTGTAATCTGGTAATATTCATCGGTGGAGGTCTGAAATCTCTTATTATTATTATTATTATTATTATTATTATTATTATTATTATTATTAGCCAAGCTACACAACCAGTTAGAAAAGCAGCATGCTACAAGCTTCAAATCCTATAAATGTTAGATATGTACTTATTAAACGTTTTTATGAAGAAGCGCTTCAGCTAAGATAAAATATATACCAAACATTATATAAAATTGGTTTGTGTTATGTGGTATGTGTAATGTTTTTAGAATAGAGATAAAGAGTAGCCATTGTGGTTTTGACTAGAATATTGAAAGCATGAGCTGTAATTGAATTTGTAGATTTTTACATTTCACATTTAATAATGATCTAATTTTAAAGGATATCCTGTGTAGTGCCTGCTTCATATCTATATCTCAATTACAATAGTTGACGTTCCTATTTGTGATATCATCTCTATTAATGCATGTCTTAGGAAGGTACTGTGATGATATATTTGGGGAAAGTTTGAATTTATAAGGAAACATAAAAGATAAAGGTTTGTCATAACATATTTAACATTAGCTTTGGAATAAGTATTATAAGGACTACAGTCAAAATCTGAACTACTAACTAAATACTCCCGAAATAATAGTTTTGTTGATATTTTAATTGATATAAGTTTTTCATTAGAAGGAACTAAGAACTATATTTGACGACTACTTGGCAAATATAGATTGGAATTCTTTGGGGCAAGGTCGTTCCTAAGAGCAACGCTAGGAAGGGACTACGATGAGTAAGGTTCTTACTGGATACCTACCAGTTAAAAAATTAATTATAGAAAATAATAATAAAAAAATGGCACGATGAGAAAAGGAGAACTGGTGTGCTATGTGACAATGAAAGATAAACTCTGTACAGTATAGGAGAAATCAGTGATTTATGATAACTTTTATAGTATAAAGTGGAATAATAGAAGAAAAAGATAGCTAAAGTGAGATCAAAAGATATAATTAATTTTCGAAAAAGAATAGTAATAAATGAATTGAATGTGTGGGAATGATCGGGGCGGATGACTTATTAAGCGTCGAAATGGTTTCAATCATTTGATGATATATGATAAAGAAGGATATATGAGATAAAGAAATAAAGAGTTGGAATATCAGGATGAACTGATCATTTTTGCCTACTAAATGATGTAAGGGGTAGACTAATTAACGAATAATAAAATAGGTTTGAGGTTTGGAAGTTATATTTAACACTAAGTAATCTTTGAAAATTAAATATACAAATGAAGTTACAGAATATTGCGTTGTAAGAGTAAGAATCATTCTACAAACGGACGTCTACATAAATTGCATTTAGGGACGGGTGAAATATCTAGGCTGAAGACCTATTATATATTATACACCGAATCATATGTTCCTAAGTATGATTTAGTAGCTATAGATTTAGACGCATAGAAGACAATGAAATGAAATTATAGAAAAGGGAGAGAAAGTGAAACCGGAGTTGAAAGTTAAAAGATTGAAATATTTTTAAACAAAAGTATAAAAGACAACATTAAAAGCCATTACGGTGCCTTGGAAATTATCTTTTTACTTAATTACTTTCTAAATGTGTAAAATATTAATAATTTTATTAAAATTGTTGACATTTTTTGCCTATCTATTATGTAATTGTTTATGTGCATATTCTCTCGTCCAAGAATGAATATAAGAAAATGATAATATAAACCTTCAAATTAGGAATTGTCGTCCGAATAGTATTTTCAAATAAAAAATGACAGAATTATTCGGAGATGAGCCCATACCAGATCAAGGCGATATTGGAGAGGAACTTCACCATCCAAAAAGGAAGGAAGGAAGAGATTTATGGAGGCTGTATCTCTTTTTCTTCTACAGTATGAAGTAAAAAAGCTTATTATAAGTAGTATTAAGGCACAGGGTCCTTCTGATAATCCTTTTCTTTCCGTTTACTTTTCAATGTTTTATTCTTTCATCTTTAACAGATTTTCAACTATTTTGTGATTCAGTGAATCACGCTCATTTTCATTCCCTTTTCTCCAGAATTCTCTTACTATCTTTGCAAAAATTCAATTCCAAGATTTAATCGTCAGAGACTACTTTAGATGTTTTTTGTTGATCTAATATCGTTATATAAACTAGGCTGTTACATTATATTCGGATTAAATTTTTACCCTTTTATTCCCTTTCCTTTTCTCTTGCCTTTACACCCAAGATCACTTTTCCCATCAACTTTTCCATTCAAAAAGAACTGCTAAAAGATTTAGAAATCTAAAGAGGAAAATATAAGAGAGAGAGAGAGAGAGAGAGAGAGAGAGAGAGAGAGAGAGAGAGAGAGAGAGAGAGAGAGAGAGAGTTTATGTGCGTGCGTGTGTGTAAGTTATGTTATGCAGTAAACTGTGTTTCGTAAATGAGTTTGAGCCTTCATTGCATCATAATTATCTTGTGTTGCTATTCATGACGTTACTGGAAGGCTTTAAGACGGCATGACCGTATTTCTCGACAACCAATGCATGCTTTTAGCATTGATGGTCTATAATTCGTGCTGGATCCAATACTATGCGATCTAAGGAGAAAGAAAATAAAAAAAAATACGACGCCATGAGTTTCTTGTTATACCTCACTGAATATTTCCAAGCAAAAGGGAATAGGAGTGTTTCTAGGCCCTTTGATCATGCCTGACAGGAACTAGTCGTTTGTAGTATGGACTGTTATAAATACTATCTATTTACATAACTTTATTTACTTTGGCTTTGATATATGACGCTTTGTCATTAAATTGATCTCCCAGGGATTAAGCTTTCCATGGAAATGGTAATTTATTCATAATACAATCTTGGTGAAGTGACACTTGCTCTAAATGTGAATAGGTACGTGTGTGTGTTTTTGTGTTTGTATGAGTCCATAATTGCTAACACGTCACTCAGTGTTTCCCATGCGACAAATATTACTCTCTATAAATTTCATCATACGTCTTTAAATATTGAGAATTAAGATGCATAACTGTTCTGAATTCCTGATATCAATTGAGAATCTTTGCAGGTCTCAGTCGCATGTCGCCCATCTTGGTTAATATCACTTACTTTACGGAAACATTAAGTCATAATTTGCAATTTTATCGAAATCTTTCGTAATACCTTCATTAGGAACTGTTACTTGCCAATCATTTATGAAAAGGATGAAAATTTCTGTACTTACCTTTCATAGTCATATTGATACCCATATTTAAAAGAAAAAGAAAATATTTTGTTACTTATGCCTTACATTAAACCTAAGCGGTGTATTGATGACAGCAGTGGGTCACAAAACACCCCTAAACACCATCAGTCTTAGAAATGGATGCGAGAAGAGAAATGTAACAGAATCTTTTCACTCCGCAAATGACACCCCGGGATAAATATTTAATGACATGACCTCTTTATACTAAAATAGTAATCACTAGGAATCCAGCAATGAATTTCTGTACATACAGTATATTCGTACATTATGTATACAACATTAGTATGCATCCAATGATATTTTCATTTAAGAAGAAGAAATTGTGCAAAGATTGTATTCATAACCTCTTCATTGTGGCGTTAGGATTTACTCATCCATATTTTTCCAACTGTTGAAAGTAATGTAAATAAAAAAAACAATGTTGTATCAAAGAATGTAGTTTAGTTGTCTTGGCTTAAATGGGAAAATATACGGACTTCAAATTAAATATAGATGAATAATGAAAAAGGGAAAATTTACCGAATATGCAAATGAAGAACAAACGTTGTTTGCTGAGGAATAAAACAGGTAGACTTTTGGGAAAGTTTCTATAGCTCTTTTCAAGAATTCATAACTGCAATAACCTGGATTGAAAATATATCTCATAAACCAAAAAAAAAAAAAAGTGGTGGTAATCCGTTGAAATGTATTTTATTCTAAACCAGGGACAAATGAAGGATCTAAATTAGTTTCGGGCAAGCATTGAACGTTTTATATCCTAGTTTTAGGAACTTATTTAATGATAAAGTGAAATGTTCACAGATGAATAATAGCCTTAAAAATTCTTTTTTTGTCTGGATTTTTTTATCTCAATTATTCAAGGATCAGTGCCTTAAATTAAAGAAAAAAGCTTGTGTACATTTTTAAGATTCTTCATTGATGTTTCATAGGAAGTCGCCATAGCCATATAATGTAAAAGTTATAAATCAAAATGTAATACCTTGTATTCCAGGTATACATGAGTATTGCAGCATGGGATATTTAACATTCAATTTCTTGTGGACAATTGATAGAAGGAAAAATTACACTTCATCACAAACACCACACAGTTTACCGTAAACCCTTTATAATTCAACTAAGCACGGAAGATACTCGGAAGCCATAATCTCTTCTCCCATCCATTCTCAAATGAAATTGCCATGTAAATAGTATCGTTGGAGTAACATATGATTTACTTTTATCTGAATCTATAATTTTTTTTTCTTACGTTTTACACTGATTTGAAGAAACTACGCGTTTGGATTCAAATGTCTTTGATGGACGACCGGCAATTGCTTTATTGGTAAAGAGCGAAAAAGAAAAACGGATTTCTAAGTCTTCCGGACTATGACTAACTTCTTGCAACATAACATATGCATTAGCAACAAATGGAAAGTGATATAAACAAAATCTCTCTGATTCCCACTCTTTTTAAAGGAATTATGAAACACACAATCAGAAGCATTCGCTATTGTGAGACTTTTCACTCCATTTTTTTCTGTTTTTCACCAGACGACTATGAAACAAAAGCGTCCGTAAGCTTGAGGATAAACGAGAGCCTTGGTTAACTTGCAAATTACGGCCTCCTTTTTATTCCTTGAGGGAGATAAATGATTGGGAATTATAAGCTGAGCTTCAAAATGGATTTCCAAACGAACTCAAACCAATAAGACTTCAAAGTTCAAAGTTCAAATACGAATAAGAAATTGAATGAATGGCGACATCTCGCATGAAGAATGGATCGTATTTT
>NC_090728.1:98548444-98558444 GCF_036898095.1 Palaemon carinicauda
TGATGTTGAAGGGCTCAAGAGTAGTTAAAAAATAACTATGGATTGTTACCCAAATAGGAGAGAATTATTTTATTTACCTCAATTTTGCATATACATGCATGGTTCCTTAAGACCTAAATACACTGTCAATCATGATTGTACCATGTCCGTGTTTGTGCAAGCATATCCGTTATGAGTGGAAGTGAATGAGTGTTTGCAAACACTCAATCACACCCAATCATAACGGATAGGCTGTGCACAACGTGGATATTGTACAGTCAGGATTAATAGTGTATTTTTGGCTTTATATTCGAATATTTTGGTTTACACAGTTTGTGACCCGTTCTGTAACTGAATCCCTTATGGCTACCGTATCTTATCTATAGTAACAAGATCCATCAAAAATTGAGTGATTACAATTGATTTCATGTTAAAGAAACGGAATTCTTGCTCAATTATTTGTTTAAGTTTAGTTGAAAAGTTGTTTTCAGAAATAAAAAGAATAGTGACAAAAATATTTTTCTTTAAGATGTTATAACATGTCGGATTAGAGAAATGGCGTGACAGCAGCGTGTTAACAATTTTACAAACCACATTTTTAGTATATGCGTATTGTGATAAAAAAAATATATATGAACAGAATCTCATTATGAAATAGAGACCAGTTTTATGAATAACGAAGAGCTATATAAACCTAATGTTTTTAGAGTTATGTTTAAAGTTATTGAAATAGGAACCATAGAAACTGTTGGCAACTCCATTGTGTTTGTTTCCGATACACAAATGTTGAAAATTCACCATTTTATCTGCTTACGTCAATAGGTAAAGAGTTTTTTATATAGTTTCCGAAACAACTTATTTTGCCATGGTTGTTTGTATAACACAAAAGTATCATCAACAAATCGTTTATGATAAATAGGTTTACAAAAATCGGGACAGCTAGTTAAAAAAAGAAGAAAAAAAAAAAGAATCTTCTAAAGATGACAAAAATATTGCAAAGACGGGTCCCAACAGAGAAACCATGGTAACTACATCAAACTGAGAAAAGAGTTTAACCATTAAAAACAAACATTGAGTCTTGCACAGCAAGCTCGAGAAAAATCTTAAAAAGTTGCCTATTAAAACCATAAAAAGCGATTTGGTCATCATAGGAAAAATTCTAAAATGATGTTGATGGTTTCATTTTCATTTAGAGCAACATTTGTGAAAAAAAGATTCTACATCAAAGCTACTCATATGTGTACTGTAGGTCACCATCTTGTAAAAAACTATTTATTTTTCAAACTAATACCCATTTTCTATGAGAACTATCTGCAAGCGATGTCATTAAGTAATGAAAAATGATAACTTGATGTTTTATAAGAATGGCTCATACAGTCTGATATAATTGGTCAAATAGGAAATCCTTCTTTACGTATCTTAGGGAGCCCATATGAAATACTAGAGGAAGAACCTGTCACAAATAGTTTCTGAAACTCCGTTTCATTTGAAATTTCTTAATTTTTTTCTAATCTTCTCAAAAATCTTTTTGTCTTGTCTTCTCGCCTAATAATGTCTACGAAGTTTGGTTCTCCGTGTGTCTGAAATTTGGTGTTGTGTGCAGCAATGTTATTAACCTTATCAACATTTGTTGGTTTATTAAGCAGTAGAACACCTTTCCCTTTATCTGTTTTACATATAACCAAAGTAAGATATTCAAATCATATTTCCGGAAGTCCAAGGCACTTCTAATTTGGTAATAGTCAAGTGCAACAGAAAAGATAGTTTTTGTTGTAAACCACTTAAGAAATCTCTCTTATTGTTGAAACAAACCATGGTGATTTTTTAACTACCCTTGAATCCTTTTATATGAAAAGGGTTGTTCAGTCTTTGAACTCTAACATTTTCATTTCTCATCTTTATCTTGCATAACTGAATTCAAGGTTGGTATCATATCTTGGTAATTTCTTCCTCCCTTTCTCCTATGAATGGTTTAGTGAACACTAGTCCTCCTTTTCTTTTTCACTGGAAATGTTTAAGTAATGTTAACTTTCATATAAATATTAATTCTAATATGTTATTAGCCCTGTTTAAGCTATTTTTGTAAATCTTAAAGAAATTTTTACATCTATATATAGGGAATGAGTAAAGCTTTAATAGAAACATCTCGAAATAAACTATGGTCTTTTTCGTTCTGTTTCTACACAATGCTAAAGGCCTATATATATATATATATATATATATATATATATATATATATATATATATGTGTGTGTGTGTGTGTGTGTGTGTGTGTGTGTATATATATATATATATATATATATAATATATATATATATATATATATATATATATACTTGTGTGCGTATATTATTTGTATGTATGTAATTGAATAAGCCGTATCCCTAAAGAGAGTGTGGATCTAAAAAAAAAAAAAAAAAAAATTTGTATAGCGCTTAATTCTTCCTTGAATTATCGCATAGGTGATTATTAAGTCATTGCAATGTTTGTGGAAGTACCGGATTACTCACTTCTTGTGAGTCTTCAGTGTAGACATGAGACGGTAATGCTGTGGTAGTTTTCTGTAACAAACATAGGATACACATTTTATTTTGCTTTTATGTTGAATCATAAAATTGAAGGCATTGACATTGTTGCAATGAAGCTTAAATATATTTGGTTCAATTTGTTTTGATATTACGTTTATTTTGGCAATTATAATGAGTCACGTCACTGGACGTAATGTATTTTCAACTATAAAATCAACTGGTTAAATTTATAAGTTTTAGAAAAGTGACCAAAAAAGGATGAAATTCTTTATTATAAGATATTGGCTCTCCTGGAAGTCGAAAAGTGCTGGATTTCATGAAATTAGGGTACTACCATGATATTACCATGAATAATGATAGTTAAGCAATGAAAGCTAACCATTTCGATTTTTTAGATGAATGGAAAACCTCATTGGAGTAGTACATTTAGTAATTGATAAACCACATACATACATACATACAAACATACATGCATACATGCATGCTTACTGTGTATATACATATATGTATATGTACTGTATATATATATATATATATATATATATATATATATATGTATATATATATATATATATATATATATATATATATATATATTTATATATGTGTGTGTGTATGTATGTATATATATACATACATATATATATATATATATATATATATATATATATTTTTACACAAACACATTATATATATATATATATATATATATATATATATTATTACAAACTAAGCTGCAATCCTAGATGGAAAAGAAAGATGTATAAGGCCAAGGCTCCAGCAGGAAAAATAGCCAAGGGAGGATAAGATATGAGAAAACAAATAATCTAGAAGTGAAGTAATGAACAATTAAAATAAAATATTTCAAGAACAGTAAAAACAATAAAATCAACCTTTCATATATAAACTATAAGAACTTCAATCAAAAAAGAGGAGGAGAAATAAGATAAAATAATGTGCACCAAGTGTACCCTTAAGCAAGAAAACTCTACCCTAAGACAGTGGAAGACCATAGTACAGAGGCTATAGCACTACCCGAGACTAAAGAACAATGATTTGATTTTGGAGTATACATCTCTTAGAAGAGCTGCGTCATAGCTTAAGTCTTTTACCATTACCAAGAGGAAAGTAATCACTGAACAATTACAGTGCCGTTATTAACCATTGAGCAATGATAGAATTCTTTGGCAATCTCAGTGTTGTCAGGTGTATGAGGACACAGGTGTGTGTCGGTGTGTGTGTATGTGTGTGGGTGTGTGAGTGTGTGTGAGTGTCTCCAAAAAGTAATTGTGAGCCGTAACCAGAGAGAGGGATATGTGTGCATTTATATGTACATGTATGTATACGTAAATATGTAAGTATATATATATATATATATATATATATATATATATATATATATATATATATATATATATATATATATATATATATATATATATATATATATATATATGTATATATTATATTGTATATAAATATGTTTATGAACCCACATACACACACACACACACACACATATATATATATATATATATATATATATATATATATATATGTGTGTGTGTGTGTGTGTGTTTGTGTGTATATATACATATATATATATATATATATATATATATATATATATATATTTATTTATTCATATATATATATATATATATATATATATATAGTGTATATCGTAACCGTTTTTATTATTTGGTATGTCTAAAAATAAAAAGAATTTTTGTATTAATAGCAACATTTTTAGGATTTCATTATATTTTACATCGAGTCATTTAAACAAAAAAAATGCAGTGTCAACCTAAGGAATGGAAGGATTTATGTAGATAAATTCGTTAGTAGAAAAACATTTTGTTTCAGTATGTATTGTCTTGAAAAAAAAGATGATCAACATGATTGGTAAAGCGATCGTAAGGTTTACAGCTACGTTCTCCTGAAAAAAAAAGGGGGGGGGGGGGGGGGGGGTTTACCCGTAGGACTCTTTAAATGTGGTAAAAATTTGCCTGAGCTAGTAGAGAAATTGCCTATTCTTTTTGTTATTCTGCTTCTTCTTTTGAGGAGCAGGAGCAGGTGTAGGAGAGTAATGATGGAATCAAGAATGATTTGTAGTCAGTGTACCCTCACTGACCAAAAATCAACAGCACGTGATCAAAACAGATGTAACGATATTAGCCTTAAGGGGCCGGAATAAAACTTTCATTCTTCATACCAGAGAGGATCTGCTCTATTACATCCTTATACGGAAAATTTATGTTAGAGAGAGAGAGAGAGAGAGAGAGAGAGAGAGAGAGAGAGAGAGAGAGAGAGAGAGAGAGAGAGAGATAATTAATTTTCTGTACATGGAGTATAAAAGTAATACGTCATCACTTGAACTATAAAAATACCATATCAATTAGTAAATCGTAAATTTAGTAGTGTATTACTGATAATGGATGTTTGTTAATATTCTCCTTCAATCTGCGACTAATTTTTCTGTTCTTATTCTTCAACGAAATTAGAGATTTATAAAAATTCTGAAGTAACAGCTTATAAAGATTTAAATGTCCTTCAACATAAATGGTTTTGGATTGGTATAAAGAAAGTTTATCAATGAATGAAAAGAAAAATTAATAAGAAAATTAATTAACTTTAGAGAAAAAAGCAAAACTCTAGCTTTTGTACCTCAAATTAATATGGACACCTACCTAGAAAGATATTCAGAAGCTTGTTAGTGGCCATTCAACTATTGCATATGTATTGGGTAAAAATACGAATATAATTCTTCTTTCAGTAAAACTTATATCGTCACATTGAGTAGCTTCAATTGAAAGAACAAAAATTTATAATTTTTCATTGTTAGGTTAATTCATAGAAGTTTCATACTTGAACTCCTTTTGAATATGTTTATTGAATATTTTTACAGCCTGCTGAGAAACATG
Organism: Palaemon carinicauda; assembly: GCF_036898095.1. Taxonomy (NCBI): domain Eukaryota; kingdom Metazoa; phylum Arthropoda; class Malacostraca; order Decapoda; family Palaemonidae; genus Palaemon; species Palaemon carinicauda. The sequence continues at coordinate 98,553,876 of NC_090728.1, forward strand.
CTTCAAACAAAAACAGTAAGAGTTGCAAATGTTTCATTGGGAGAGGATCGTTTTAAACCTATGGCTTTGATCATAACCGAATATCTAATCAGCATAATACAAATTTAACTAAATTATATCAAATTCACTTATACAATGAGATATATGAAATCCGTTGATCTCCATGAAATTTAACCAGATGCGTTTGAGAATATTGTTTCTGCATAGATTATTTTGATTTTACTAAATTCGTTATGAGTCACTAACAGTATTTTCATTACAAGAGGATTTTTCCAATTATTTTCTTTCCTAGTTCTTATAACAGTCACATTAGACATTTAATGCCTTTCTAAGTCAATTATAATTAATTTAGAAGTAATGGAAACACTTTGATGGACTTACACCTGACATTGAAGTTGGGCAATCAACATAAATGGTATTACTTTATCCAATTTATATTTGGCATAGTAAGTACTTTATCCAATTTATAGTTGGCATAGTAAAATAATTATTGTGTCTGTTGCTAGATCCTCTTTTCTTCCCAACGTATACTTCTATTCCTGATGCAAATAACTTACTTGCATAAATTCACATACTTGGGAGGCTTGCAGCCTCTCCATTTTGTTAATCCATCTAGTTCTATACTCCTAAAAAATCCCTTGATATTGCAATATTGATGACTCTTGAGTGTAGTTTTTTCTATCCACTCCCCATACAAACATCAATAGATAGCATAATACTTATACATTTTTAGGGATTTTTTTATGTTTATAAATAATATTTTTTAACATACCATGTACAGCAAAGTGTATGGGAGAAATTAAGACGATTTACAAAGGACTACAATGTATATTAGTCACTTGAACTAACATTCCTTCTTTGGTCTTAAGTGTCTTGTGAATTTCTAAGTTTAATTTAGGCTCAATTATTCTCTCCTCAATATAACTTTGGATACTTTCGAAAATGGGCTTTGGACCAACTGCTTCCAAACACTGAAGAAATTATGAGACCCTTCGGTAAACTTGCAGAATGTTATTTCCTTCTGTATTTATTAAGTGGGTTAGAATCTCGGGGAGGAAAAGCTTAAATTCCGCAAGAAGTTTCTCATGAATTCATATTTCTAGACAATTCAAAGTTCAACACTCTGGCCCATGCTAAGGAAAGAGATGAAAGTTTAATTTTCAACTCATATGAGAAATTATCGTCTTAAATCTACGGGAGATCGTAACTTCGGCTGAGCATGTTTCAGAGAGAGAGAGAGAGAGAGAGAGAGAGAGAGAGAGAGAGAGAGAGAGAGAGAGAGTGATATCTTAAAAGAATAATTTATTTTCTGTCTGTTTTAGTACACTGAATATTTTCATCTTTTTAGCTGTTATTTTGTTTTGACACTACCTGCACCGATACTTTATTAGATATTAAGTCTTTAATTACATCATGGCATAAACATTGAAGGTCAGTTTATTTTTGCCTTATTTCAAGATAACGTAGGTATAGGTGTATAAAAGTATATCAATTAAACAAAATTTTTATACTTGAAAGTTCGGAAACATTAGTCACAGACTCGGAGTAGAAATGAAATAGGATATTTATATTTAAGAAAAAGAACAATAGAATCAGATATTAATAGATAAGGAACCAATAACAGATTATTAAAAAGAGGAAGAATAAATACCTTCATAAATGCATGTTAAGAAGAATCAATCATGGTGAATAGGAGAATTCTTTAAAATCCTTGAATCATCATTCTTAGATTTCTTACACACAAATAGAGGGAGGATTTAGAATCACTTTTTTTCCTAGCATTTCTAGGCATTTATCTTCTTAAATATCCCACATGTTGATGTTGAGGTTTTGTTTTACATATATCTAAGGCCTTAAAATTTCTTATTTCAAAGGTGCTATATTTTTCCTAAGATTCAGAATATTTAATCGTGTATTTTCACAACATTTTTGATATTAGTGATGTAAGTTCTGTTATGGGAATCAAATTAATATATACTGCATACTTGTAAGTTCATAGATCTTAATTGCTAAACATTATTCTTTATCAATACTAGCATATCTTTAATAAAGTCAAGTAAAGTTTATATCTGTCTCAATTTTCATCTTGAAAAAATGGCGATCGTCCTATCAACAAAAATAGTAATCAAAGTGCATAGTTTATATTTATTATTTATTTCAGGTGCAAATCTGGAGAAGATTAATAACATTTATCACTAGCAACACCTCTTAAATTTCACTTTGAGAAATAGTTTCAGGTATCTTAAGTCACTTGCTAGAAAATATGACAGTAAATTACACCTTGAAACATCAGCGTTTATCGAAATAATTACCTTTACAAAAAATTCGCCATATACACATGCCTTTTGACTCAAAGGTTCAGGGCCTCAAAAATCTCTAAAATTATCATTTTGAGTATGACATAGCATATATATATATATATATATATATATATATATATATATATATATATATATATATATATATCCGCGTGAGCACGTGCGTGTGCTTTTTACTTATAGATATGGTCTATAATCTGGTAGAATCGGGACAATATCTGATATGTGATACTTACAATTCTTCGATATTATCATTATATTTTATTATATTATCATATTTCTTACTTGATAATAGCAGTGCAATAAAACTACAATATTACATCTATATAGCACGAAATCTCATCAATGACTACTTTAGTTCATTAGCATCCTAATTATATTTTTGCTACAGATGGTGCGATATTTCCAGCTTATCCTACGGTGTAGACTATTGGTTTTTTTGCGTACCTTCAGTAAAATTTTACCATAGATCTAAAAATTATATCTAATCACTGACGTCTTATTTATCTAACTTAGTACACAGAAAATCCCAGGAACCAAAATTGAGAAAAAGAGGCTAAATACAATTTTTATGAATTACTTGAATCTCCCATTGCTCGGAACTGAGTCATATATAACTCGGAATCAGCCTAAATCTGATGAAGACCTCACACTTTTTTTCTTCCTTCCTCTTCTGTTCTTGGAAGAATTATGAGACTCGCATTTTGATGTAGGTTAAGGAGTTTTCACATTCCATTTTTTTTTTCTTTTATCAGAAATGATATACGAACCACCGACGTCTAAATGCTGCGAGAGTTATGAGAGAGAACAGTGAATTGCAAACTAGGTTTTAGCAGAGTTAGAACAGAAATAATCTCCCATATCTGTAGATAAACCCAGTCAAGTCTTCGTCAGACTTTGCTTTTAGTGACGAATAATTCTATTTGATAAAAGTGGCTTTTTGCTCTGGATGGAATGAGAACATTAATGTTTATTGGATTTCTATATTCATGCCTTATTTTCACACTTAAGGTTTAACATTTTTCATGAGAGAGAGAGAGAGAGAGAGAGAGAGAGAGAGAGAGAGAGAGAGAGAGACTCAATAGACTATGCTGATCTTATCAATGGAAATATTTATCCTTCATCAAGATATTTCATTATAACTTTTTAAATCCAATTTCCTCCTTCTCTTATTACACTGGATTTATATCGTTGCTTATTTCGTGAACGTCATAAAAATTTGTTCTGGTGAAATCTATTGTCCGGGATTACACTGCTTCAAATCTTAATATCTCCTTTAAATTTCCAATTCTATGTTCTCTAATAGACGTCCTCTCCATAAGATCCTAAAGAATAGTGTCTCCAGGGAAACGAAAATTGAATGCGAGTTGCTCGTTCTTCACCAGGAGGCTTCTTAGATGGCAAGATCATTCAGGATGGGAGATATTAGATATTCCCAAGTCATCTTATTAAGCATGGCTTCTTTATATAACAATTCCTCATGTTAGGAAAGATGAAAATAAAGAAATGGCTCTATATTAATTATTAAATGTTACGGTTTTTTCTAAAGATCGGTGTTTTTCATTTCAAGATTCTTTATATCATAAATCTCTTTTCGCTTACATTTAGTCAATTCATCACTTAACAGTATTATTGTATTGGACTTACAATAAATATGAAAGAAATCAAGAATGGAGAGGACCTTATTTGATGAAAAAACTAACATTTACAAAAAGAATAAAAAAAAAAGGACATTTATCTTAAATATAACAGATGTTCCCTTTACTATACCATTCTGAACTGTGAAAACGACGATGTGTTGGTGATATCCTTCTAGATAAAGTTACAATTTACCTCTTTGAAGTAAAATAAATTGAACTTCTAGTGTCACATTGTTTACTTACCTAAAAGTCACTTCTCAGGTACTTTATATCATTAAGGTATCACAGAAATTATAATGTTGACATTAATACTCAAGGCTCGGCAAGCTTCCGTTGTTCAACTATACATAATTAAGTATTCTTCACTTTAGCATATTTTTCAAATAGCAGAACTCTTGTCTTTGAATTTATCATTTGATCGCAGAATCTATGTACCACGTTTTGATGCCTTTTCAGTTAACACAAGTGTTTGCCTTACACCCGATGGTGACCATATTTCCAATTTTCTTGAACCTAACGCTATAAGATATCGCCTTTACCAGAAACTTCTACATTTTCATTAATTCCCATCCTTTCATTGACTTGCTTACTTATATGTATATGTTTACTTT
>NC_090728.1:98570944-98590944 GCF_036898095.1 Palaemon carinicauda
CCAGATTTGAATCGAGACTGACCTGTGATTTTTTTCAAATGATTTGCCTTAAGCTAGAAATAAGGTCATTCAAAGAAATCAACATCAAAGGTTTACACAATGGTAGACGTTATATGGCTTACCTGATTGTAATACATATTTGCAAAGCAATAAGACTCACGGCGCTCACCTAAATGGTATAAGATCGATTGCCAGCATGGTGGGCATTGCTTTTGTTGGGCGCTGTCAATAATTGCAATATTTTATACAACCTACGTTTGTTAACCAACCAGTAACAACAGCTATGTTGAATCACACTACTCCCAAAATGGCGGGCTATGTGAGAGCACCTAGGCTAGGACAAAGAAGCGTCAGCCATATAAAATTTCCTTAACAAAGATAGTGCTAATGTGAGTAGTATACGGATGTGTGGCTCATACCACAATTGGGTAGCATGGCTAGTATATGGAAACCTGCATTCATGTTCATCGCACGACTTGCGGGCCAAGATCAATGACTGCCACGGTGGTTGTAGGCTTTGTAATATTCCGGGGTGATGACCTGTAATACTATATCCAATGACCAAGCAGTCGACGCCATATGCAAATAACAATAACCCTAGTGTTTATAACTTGTGTGCTATTTTATTATGAAACTAACACACAGTGCGGAATGGTGTTACTTAGACACAGTTCATTTCATCAAGAAAATATAGCACAATCTATGTGAAAAATTAATATAACAGCATATAGAAGAAATACGTCCACCTATCATGACCACGTTGCCTTCACCTGACTAAACCGACAGAATCAGATTTGAAAATGTCTCCTTTGATTATTTCTGTATTCAAGATGTTCATATCTCTTTTGGTCGATGCCCTTTGGCTTCAAAGAATGATTTTATGAATATGTAAATCATTGAGTTGATATTATTATGACATTTTCAGGGAATTAGTATCAGCCTGTGTGACTTAAATGTTTTATATACTTTATATTACAATAATAGTAATTTTGCAGTATAGATATTTTTTATTTCTTTATTAGCAATATCTTCTACCACTGAAAAACAACATTTATACATGAAATGTAAAATGCATCAGAGTCGACCTTTGGTGGTAACTTCCTCACCTGAACACAGTTATCAAGAATAAATAATCTTCAAGAATATTTACTTCTGAAGTTTAAGTTATTTCTCATGAACAAGTACTATGCCATCCTACGAAAATGGTATATGGATGATGGGTGAGAACAGATCATTAAAAACCTCTTTGTCCATCATCATCATCATCTCCTACGTATATTTATGCAAAGGGCCTCTGTTAGATCCAGTCGCCTATATATTGTGCCTTTAAATCAATACTTCTCCATTCATCGCCTCCTACTTCACGCTTCATAGTCCTCAGCCATGTAGGCCTGGGTCGTCCAACTCTTCTAGTGCCCTGTGGAGCCCAGTTGAAAGTTTGGTGACCTAACCTCCCTTAGGGAGTGCGAAGAGCATGATCAGACTATCTCCATCTAACCCTCACCCTTTTCTCATCTACATATAGCACTCGAGTAATGTCTCTTGTAGTTTAATTTCTAATTCTGACCTACCATTTAACTCCCAATATTCTTCTGAGGCATTGTTCCCATATCTAAAAAATCTGTTGGATATCTTTTCATTGCTATACCACACGACTCATGTCCATAGAGTAACACCGATCTCACTAAACTGAGATATAGCTTGATTTTTATATGTAATTTCAGGCGATTTGATTTCCAAATTTACTTAACCTAGCCATTGTTTGATTTACTTTTTCCAATCCTTCGTTATGCTCAACCTCTAAAAACCCTATATTAGAGATTAGAGATCATAGTTCTCCTTCCAATGGTATTTCATTTTACATTGGATATTCCCTTCTCATCATCTCTGTCTTTCTTCTATTTATATTAAGCCCAACCTCATGTGATATTTCATGCATTCTGGTAAGCAAGCTTTGAAAGTCCTGTGACGGTTTGCTAATAAGAACAGCATCATCAGCATACTCTTAGTCCGTTAATTTTCTGTTGCCAATCCATTCCAATCTTTCTCTGCCATCCCTAACTGTTCTATGCATTCCAATATATATATATATATATATATATATATATATATATACATATATATATATGTATATATATATACATATATATATATATACTTATATATATAACAGCATTAAAATAAATATTTCATATACAAACTATGTAAACTTCATAAAAATAAGAGGAAGAGAAATAAGATAGAATAGTGTGCTCAAACAAAAGGCTACAGAGGCTATATCACTATTCAAGAAATAGAGAACAGTAGTTTAATGTTGGAGTGTGTTATACAGTAGGATTTCTAAAATTGGATAATGGTATTTGTTCTAGAAAAAAACAACAACTTAGTTCAGGTGAGGTCGCGAACCCACATTCATCCAGAGAGGGATTCAATTGCCAGTCTCAATATGGCCGCCAGGTACCAAAATGGCTTCATTTAGCCCCCACCAAGGCGACCCTCCCCCCCCCCCCCCCACCCCATCCCTCTTATTCCTTCAAATTTGTGATTAATTTTCCCTAAGAAAAACATTTACTGAAAATATTAGCATAGAAACCTTAACGCTACAGCAAAATTTATCTCATAAATATCATTTCCATTCCTTGACTTCCTAAAATATTCTGAATCCGTCTTTTCACACTATTAGAATAAATAATAATCACGAAATTAATGTTCTTACCAAAAATAGTCTTTTGGTCTGTTAATACTCCTTTTTACAGAACGCCTCTTTACGTTCACTATTTTACCCAAGTTATTACAACTTATTTCTCTTATGATATTTTATATATTATGATTTTCGCTGATGGTCTAGAAATTCCGTGAACTCTGAATACTTATTTCCTTAGAATATTACCCAAACCTTTCCAATTTAAATTAAAAAAAAATTAATAAGGAACATCTGTTAGATTAGAGGTAGCGGCTATAAATATTTAAATATGTAAACAGGAATTTATCTGAGAGTGTTTGGTATGGTAATTTCCTAATCTTACATTGTCTAGCAAGCAATCCTAAATGTTAAGATTTTTACATTAACAACAAGTTACGTCACACCAACTAAGTCCCAAAACTCATACTTGGAGCCTGCAAGGTTGCGAGTTGTATTTTAAACTTTTTATTTTACGATGGATTAATATAAGGAATACTTAAAAATCTATTTTCCTTAACTCATGTAACAAAAGTATTCTATAAACAGAAAATTCCATTTACAGGTCAGCTAATGGCTGTTTATGCGAATTATCACACTAAAAGAAAACTTATAAAAAAGTAATAATCATATCTTGTGCGATTTCATGATGCAAAAGGAGGTAATTATGATTAGTGGGAATCACGCAATTCATCGATTCGTTAAGTTGCTCGTGTTTTTACTGTTTGGCAACACGGCATAATTGCCACTGATTGTTAATAGGTCAAGGTTAATTAGTTTATTACGCCTGTAAGAAAATATTTAATCACTAGGTATGTAAATAATTGTGCTATAATTCTGGACACAACTGCATACTATCATGAGACACATGTCAGTCATTAAAAGATGACGATTAAGATGGTTAGAAAGGGCAAGGAACGGGAATTGGCAAGGGCACAGTTTCAACGATAATACTCACTCAAGACATTAACATCCTCATAAACAACTATATTATGATTTCTAAATATGCTTTCTGAAGTAGAAATTAAAGTGTTTATTTGAGAGAGCAAATTGAAAGTTGTTCATCCTTATCATCTATGAAATAATGATAAAAAAAAAAAGATAATGATAATAATAATAATAATAATAGGGACCATACCTCAGGTAGGAGGCGATATAGTCCAGGACTTGTACAAAAGAGCGTAGTACTTGAAACAGCGCATATAGTGAGGAGTGATGGATTCCTAAGAAAGCTGGATGTAACCTGGAACCCTACACTATAAATCACGAGTCTCTGTAGACTGTGATTAACAATTAAATAAAAAACAATAATTATATTATTATCATTATTATTATTATTATTATTATTATTATTATTATTATTATTATTATTATTATTATTATTGCTGTTTTGTTTTGTTGCATTTATTCTAATCTTGTGATTAGAAATCTACAAACTTAATCTAATATTATTATCATTACCATTATAATTATTATCATTATTGTTATTTTTTTCACTGGGGAAGGTCACAACCCATTATCAGTAGCCGTGAGGAAAACTGCAGGGAATAAATCGCCCACAGAAGCCACACTAAGCTTTATCACTTTACACTTTCTCAAACTGATACCAGTTGTTTTTTTTTTTTTTCCAGATTGCATCGATATCTAGATCTACTGTGCCAGATTTCTTACTATAAAAATCTATTCTTGCAAAACTTTAAGATTCAGTCATTTTTCATCTCGGAAATTCCGAGTGTCAATGAAATTTACGCTCTGGATTCAACGATGATAAGAAAAGCAAGATCAAAGATTTACTTAATTTTTCTTATCAAGGAAGAGCCTGAGAGGAATCATTTTTCTTCCTAAATTCATTCTGGAAAAATCGAACTTATTAACATTATGCTCGTGATAAGAACTTGGCAATATATTTAGTTAAGTAATTTAAAAAACGGTAAGATAACAACTCTGTAATTATGACAAATCGCTGTGAGGTGAGTTTATGTTCGATATCATTATGAAATTGCACAGAGATCATTATAATTCATCAAAGATAATTAACAATATTAAATGGGGCTCAGAGTTCTAAAAGGATTTTCATAGATTAGTAATGGTCTTGCTATATGCAGAAAGGCAATAACTGATATTGTAAGACAAAATACATTATGGTCAGAAAATATATTTAAAGAATTTCTATAGAAAATGCTGTAATTGAGACCAAACAACTGTAGGAGAAATGCCCTGCAGTATCAAGCAGATATTAGGTGTTAATAATATGAATGCATCTGAATGGTACTAGCACGATACTGTATAAAAAGGGCCTTCACGTGTAGAACATAAGTTTACTGGTAAACGTGTCATCAACGTGTAATGCAATGGTGAAGAATTACTTCCTCTTGAAAATGATTCAGATTTTTGTTTTAGAAAACCAAGAACAATCAGGAGATAAGAACTTTGCCTTAGACATAGCTAGATATGGAATGGAAAATGGAGTATACTGGAACTAATTTCTGGGAAAATATATTTTCGGAAGTTAAGAAAATTAGTGTTCAATCATATTTCTTCAATGACAAAAATATATGTATAAGAAAACAAATTAACAATATTATTAGATGAAAGTGTTTTTCTAACTTCTTAAACAAAAAAGTTAACCTGGGAAAATATTCTAAAAAAAAAAGAAAACTTTGCTATTCTTATTAAGATCATAAAAATTAATTCAAATGAATTATTCAGTTTATGAAAAATCTGAGGTAAAATGCTAGGAAAAAATACATTGTCAGAGCTTAAAAAAGTAAGTTGTGAACATATTATTTAAAAGGAAAATTTATGATTCTTTGCATTAAGATAAGAGAAAATAGAGTAAATTGATGATTCAATTCATATAAATTTATAATCGGAAAAAATACACACACAAAAATATTCTATTTTTTATTGATGTATACCAACTTTCAAAGCGAGTGGTAATTATAACCGATCTAGATATCATATAGATAGTCGTCATTGGAAATTAATGTTTATAACTGAACTGTAGATCGGAAAGAAATGAATGAAACAGAGAAAGAGTTTGTGAGGATAATTGAGTATAGGAAAAATTACAAAAGGGAAATCAGATATAGAATTGATTACAGAATTATTCAGTTACAGTATTGTACTTTCTAATGAAAAAAAAAATGAATAATCTCATAAAAAGGGTAAAATATGTAGCAGTGAGTTTATATTTTGAAGTGGACATATGTTTTCGTAAAAAAGAATTCCTTTTAAGTTCATTAAAATGAGATCTAATGGTAGATATGGCAAAGCATTTCTCTCTCTCTCTCTCTCTCTCTCTCTCTCTCTCTCTCTCTCTCTCTCTCTCTCTCTCTCTCTCTCTCTCTCTCTCTCTCTCTATGTATATATATATATATATATATATATATATATATATATATATATATATATATATATATATATATATATATATATATATATATATATATATATATATATATATATATATATATATATATATATATATATATATATATATATATATATATATATATATATATATATATACCTCTCCTACGCCTATTGACGCAAAGGGTCTTAGTTAGGTTTCGCCAGTCGTCTCTATCTTGAGCTTTTAAATCAATACCTCCCAATTCATCATCATCTACTTCATGCATCATAGTCCTCAGCCATGTTGGTCTGGGTCTTCCAACTCCTCTAATGCCTTGTAGAGCCCAGTTAAAAGTTTGGCGAACTAGTGTCTCTTGGGGAGTGCGAAGAGCATGCCCAAACTATCTCCATCTACCCCTCACCATGATCTCATCCACATATGGCACTCGGATAATCTCTCTTATATTTTCATTTCTAATTCTGTCCTGCCATTTAAATCCCAATTTTCATCTGAGGGCTTTCTCCTTAAATTTACAAAATCTGTTGGATATTGTTTCATTGTCATACCACGACGACTCATGTCCATTTGTGTACATATATATATATATATATATATATATATATATATATATATATATATATATGTATATATATATGTATATGTTTATATGCTTATATATATGCATATATATATATATATATATATATATATATATATATATATATATATATATATATATATATACACACATATATATATATATATATATATATAGATATATATATATATATATATATATATATATATATATATATATATATATATATATATATATATATATATATATATACATATATATACTTACAAAGCTGGTCAATTATAAGAGTAAATATTTTCTTCATGTATTTTGTTTGTGTATTTAAGAGATGTATAGCCAACTCTTAAAGTGAACTCCCCTCTCGTAGGATTAAGTAATATATGTAAATTACATAAGACTTTCGTCATTCATGTAATTGTATTTTTATTCAATTCAGTACATGCAAATTTACGTTATTTTTATGAATTAACTTTTATTTCACGTAGTTTTGTTATGAAGTCTTAGGTAATCTCGTTTATGTATGCTGTATCACACACGAGGGATGAGCACAAGGGATTACGTCCTTTTTAGGTTTCCACGTGGTTAGAAAGTGCACGAAAATTCTCGAATTAGATTTACTCATTTTTTTACTGTTACGAGAGGCAGGTGGAAGGCGTTAGCTGAGAGAGAGTTGCCTCGCAAGAGAGGTTAGTACCCCTTTTCAATTTATTACAATGGTAACCTTACGCAGCAAGAGCCTTGCCCTTACACCACGAGAATGATCTATTAGAATTTTTATAGACTGATTAAGTCAATATATATAGGCCCTAGAAATTCATAAGCAGCAGAAGAGATCCAGCTTATCCCTTTGAAAGAGCCAAAGTTTGCCTGCGCTCTCTCATCTCAGGTGTGCGTCCTCTCAAACGTGAATAAGTGTTTTACCTAACGTACATAGAGTATACAATAGTGTTGTTCAAACGTTGGTGAAAAGTTTTGGATGTTAATTCAAGTGTAGTGTGGTAATGTAAGTACTTTTTTAACATAAATATTTATAACTGGCCCTGTGAGATTTAGGTTAAACAGTGAAGTGAATTAAACATTTTACTTAACTGTTTTGAACCTTGTTGTGAATCAAAAGACGTAACTGTAACTGTTACATATATGTAAATTTCATTTAGTGTTTGATTATTAGTGTTAAAGTGTTAACTCATTTCATTAATTACCAAAATCAAATATTTTCATAAATTAATTTCCAGTGAAACAAGCGATTGTACAATTTTTCAAAGTGTCTTTCTTTTGTCTCAGTCTACGGTTTAGTTCAGGTTTCATATTACAAAGTATTTATTTTTGGTGTTAATTCTTTTGTATTGTTGTGACTTTTTATAGAATATATTTATTTTTGTAAAGTGTGTATTATTTCGATCACCATTATTTTTCTCAATATTTCACTCGAGTCCCTGACTAAGAACCGAAGTAAGAGGTTGGTTTTTTAATAGTTCACATAAATAATCACCCAGTTTTGTTTTGACCGTACATAGGAGACCTTTGGATATTCAGTGCTCATGTATATCGCCATCTGGGAGTGGCGTAATATTCTCAGGGCTCGTGTATTTTTCTAGTATAACAGATTTGTGTAAATATAAACAGGAGAGTTTAGAGCTAGGATTTTATGTAATTCGCCAGCCATAATATATATATATATATATATATATATATATATATATATATATATATATATATATATATATATATATATATATACTGTATGTATATATATATATATATATACTGTATGTATATATATATATATATATATATATATGTATGTATATATATATATATATATATATATATATATATATATATATATATATATATATATATATGTATATATATATATATATATATATATATATATATATATATATATATATATATTATGGCTGGCGAATTACATAAACTCCTAGTTCCAAACTCTCCTGTTTATTTTTACATAAATCTGTTATACTAGTAAAGTACTAGAGCCCTGAGAATATTACGCAACTCCCAGATGGCGATATATATGAAGGTCTCCTAAGGAGAGAGAGAGAGAGAGAGAGAGAGATATTACGATTTGCACAAATTTAACTTCAGACAAACAATTATATACCTATAAAAGTATCCGTGAGCATGGACTGCCGTCTTTGAGTATTTGACAAGATAACTATTAGCCGTTTATATTCTCCATTTTCCTTTAAAGTCGGTTTTTTTTTACTTGAATTTACTTGAAACGAGCTTGATTCGTACAAAATGACAGTAGATTCAGAATTTCTAGTATCAAAGAGGGAAGAGAAACTGAAATGACTTTTTGTCGTGAGGATCTGCACTGTGGAAAAGTAAAAAGTAAGAGACGAAAGCTTGGGTCCCAGTGCCCCTACACTCAGGAATCCAGTGTCTCTTGGTATTTTTTTTTTCCCTCTCCTTTTTTTTTTTTTTTTTTTTTTTTTTTTGCGAATAGAGAATTCTATAATGTAGTTCTTAATCGTAAACGAATGTTTCACGAAAGTCCCTCTATGATTTTCCTGTTCGAATTGCAGTTGTCTATAATTGTTTGATGTTTCTACTGTTCAGTTTATATCAGAATTTATTAGATTCAGACATTGCAGTGAAGCATTTGAGCAATGTATTTAATTCTTCATGAACCAAAATACAAGATAACATAATACAAATATACCACGGGATTCGCGTTACTGCATCCACTATTATTATTTCTACAAGCTAATCTACGATTCTAGTGGAAAAAGCAAGGTGCTATAAGCCAAAGGGCTCCAACAGGGATAAAAGCCCAGTGAGGAAAGGAAGGAGAGATTTAAATAAACTACAAGAGAAGTAAGAAAGAATAAAAATGAAATAACGATAAAATATTTTGTGCCTTAACAATAGAACACTCGACTTCTGTTCCCAAACTGTTTATCATTATTATGGTCTTTATTTATTTTTAGGTAAGCAAGTAATTTGGAGTGTTTAAAGAATACATGACTACATCTTAAGAATTCGGGCCAAAGAGACTGTTAATATTATTATAAAATATTTTCTTTTTTCATTTTCATTTTCACTGGTAGGGGCCTACTCTTTTCTGCCAACCATACAAAGGTTCATTTCATAGAAAATGTCTTTTACAATAAAATTTTATATTCTTGTTTATCTAAACGTTATACCTCTTGCAACCGTCACAAATAACTTTTTCAATCTGGTGGAGTTATGAGAATGAGCTTTGTTGACTTCAGTATATAAATATCACATATAAAGCTCCCTTAGAAGAAACCTTTTATTTTACTAGCTGTGGATAATTTTCATGAAGTGCAAAGGCCAATGAGGCGTGCACCATAGTATTTTTCCTACAATTAACAAGAAAAGGACTTAAGGGTGGTGAGACTTATTCGTCTAGGAAGCGTCAAGCCTTCTTCAAAAAGGGTAAAGTTTATGATAAACTAGAGAAAAACAGATGCAGGAAGAAAATTCCAAACCCTGGGAGTTAAAATAAAAATGTTTCAATTTCTACAAAGTAAAAGTAATAAGAAATGGGCTGTTAAGCATTACCAAGATTGAATTTATATAAGAGTTTTTAAATCTAATTCTGTCAAAACTACCACTCTTGTCAATATTACGCCTTCCAATTTTCGTGTTCAGTTAATAGGGATAAACTTGAAAAAAGCAAAAACTGCTTACGTTTAAAAATTTCTAAGGTTATCATCTGTCATATTTTTCTCTTATTCGGAGTGGATATTTAAATCTTATCTTTTTTACCTGTATTTCCCCCTCGCTTTATCAATAAATCCCGGCACAGTGTATTGCTAAATTCAATTTACATCAAAGTCAGTCCACTGCAGTATTTTTCATCAAGTCAAAGTGCTTCCTTTTTTAATACATCTAGCTCATACAAAGTCACCATCGCTGCGTAGAAACTCTCCTGAAGAGTTGTTGTTCATTAGATTTTTAAAGTTTATTCTTTTACTTATTATTAGAGGGTGTTAGGAAGGGGGTTCGAATAATGACCCTTAACGTAAATCCATAATACGAGAGAAGTAATTGAAAGAAAAAAAAAAGTGATGATTCCAGAACACCTTAGTAAAGCTGGCAGTAGCATTTCATAGGAAAAGGTGATAAAATTCTAAAATGATATGAACAGATTTAATCCAATTATATACATTTTATAAATAGAAGAGGAGGAATTATGTTCATTATAGATATTTCTTGAGGTAACAGATGATTGTGTATCATGTTATTCATGTACTATCTTCCTATAAAGAAAATAGAAATCAAGGCAACGTCAGACAGAGAAAAGTAGAAATTTAAAGGCTTAGTCTGTGTGAACGGTTTTCGAATCAATCTACTTACAGAAGTAAAAGGAAAAATTACTTTCCCAAATACGAAATAGTAATTCAAAACATTTACCTTTGGAATCAATCCAAATTCGGATGTCTCTTAATGTGTCATCGTGTTTTTCGGCTGATTTTAGAAGCTATCTTATCCCAAAAATGTATAACTTTTATTAGACATATTTTTTTAGTAAATGAAATTGACACTCTTAAATTGGAAACAGAAAGGAAATTACTCGAAATTCAGAAGTGTTGACTAATTGTTACACCATCCCTCAATCAGACTAAAGATACATAACAACTTTTAAGCATTGAAACTAAAATCGGCGAGATCATATTCTCCCATTTTCTGTTATTCCTCTAAAATTGTTTCTTTCTTGTAAATGTACAAAAGGAAAGAATAAAATCGTCTCCAATCCCACGTAACATAGAACTCGAGGAAATTGCGTTCTTTTTCATAATCCCAGGAATACAATAAAGACTCATTTACTTGATAATAACACTCATCTAACATGTCCAAAAACACAAACAAAAGTGGGTTCCAATTAAGAAAGAACCCTCAGAAATTTTTGTTCAACAGCTTTCACGATTCCAGACTATCTGAAGACGGTACATGTTCTTTCCTTATTTTATGTGACTGATAACTATAATGCAAATTATGCGCAATTTAAGTATCTTATTAGGTACCGTTTCATACCAAATAAATATAAAGCTAGATACAATAACATTCGTCCTTTAAATCTCTCATCAAAGGTCGACAATCAAATAATTCGTAACAGTTTGCGTTCATGTTAAATGTACTCTTACTGCTGATTACTTTAAATGTCATCCTCTCGTGTACTTAATTAATTAATGCATTAATGTAGTTGTTTCCTACCTAAGAGTTTAAAAAACAGACTAACTTTTATTACCATCTCTGGACATCGAGGCCATAATGATAACATCCTAAGTCTAACAATAATCTAAACTTATATGTCTGTATTTCATTATGAACAGCTCCAACTGACCAGTCTTCAGACATGAGGGTGAAAAAGTTTTCTAGACCGTCAAACGTTTTTTTTTTCTTTCTTTTTTGCGAAACAGATTGCTTGTGTTGGCCAAAATATTTTCTTTCTCCTTTATGATTTAGACTACTGTAGACTTTGTATAAAAGATAAAGACTTAACATTGGAAGAATACGTTCTTTTCCTCAGCATTTTCCTATTTAAATTTTAATCATAATTAGTATTCCTCCAAAACCGTTTTTCATGTAGCTCTCTTTGGGAAAACAACTCGCTTTCAATTAGATAAATAACACGTTTCTCTCCGGCAAAGGAAACTTCATTGAAGTTCATTAACAAATATTTTCAAAATCAAAGGAGATTTTAGCATTCATATTTATACTTCATTCACTTTAATGTTACTTACATGACTTGTATAACTCCCTTATTAGAAATTATTAAAGCAACAGTTATATTTACGGCTCTTAAATATTTTCTCCTGTAAAGTTTTTATTACTAAATTCCCATGTTTTAATCTCTAATTGAACTTCAACAGCTCTCGACTCGTGTTACCGTTGATGCTTAAAAATATTTTAAGGATCAGTTTCCATGGCAACTTTAATAGGGATGCCAGGCGCTTTTCATTTCGACAAAGATAAATCTAATGATATTTCTCAAGTAATATCCTTAGTTTATTACTTACTTAAGGAGTCTTCTTTTAGAAACAAAATGAGATGAAGGGTTAAGAGAAGAGAAAGCTAAAAACTAATATATGTTCCTAATTCTCTACTAATTTTTTTGCTGACATTAAGTTACAAAATTTCGTGAAAAAACTTTCTTTTAAGAAGCACAAAATATATCAGAACATCCAATTTCCCCATCTGTCCCCATCTTTTTTTTTTCTTTTTTTTTTATTATTCGGTTTAAGGGTTGCGGTAGCCTATTACAAACGTCACTGGCTTGCAATCTCTTGGACAGGAGTTTGAGACAATAATTTCTACTATTATAGTGCCTGCAACCGTTGCATTCTTATGGGCCAGGGATAAGGGGTTTGGGGGAGCCCATGTGTCTACCTGCTGAGTCATCAGCAGCCATTCAAGAACTTCCCCGGTCCTAGCTTGATAGATAGGGAGCTTGGGTGCTGATCATATGAATTATCTATATATTTTCAGTCTCTATGACATTGTCCTCTCCCATGCTTCTGTCATTCGTGAGTGGCCTTTAATCCTTTAAGTGGATGAATGATGCTTTTTCCTGATTCTACTCAGGTTCCATATTAGCCTCGAATGATGGATAGTTATAGTTACAGGGAAAAATAGCTCAGTGAGGATAGGAAATAAGGAAATAAAGTGATATGAGAAATAATGAACAATTAAAGTAAAATATTTTAAAAATATCAACAACATTAAAACAGATATTTCATATATACACTATAAAAAGGCTATGTCAGCCTGTTCAGCATAAAAACATTTCCTGCAAGTTTGAACTTTTGAAGTTCAACCGATTCAACCACCCGATTAGGAAGATCTTTCCACAAATCAGTCACAGCTGTAATAATTCTTCTTGAATACTGTGTAGTATTGAGCCTCATGATGGAGAAGACCTAACTATTAGAATTACCTGGATACCTAGGACTACGAACAGGATGGTACTGTCCAGGAAGATCTGAATGTAAAGGATGATCAAAATTATGAAAAATCTTATACAACATTGAAACGAACTAATTGAACAACGGTACCAGAGATTAATAAATATATCAGAAATAGGAAAGTTAATGGACCATATGTTCTTGTCCAACAAATTAAGATGATAATCAACAGCTGAAGACCAGACAGGAGAACAATACTCGGAACAAGGTAAAATGAAAGAATTAAAACACTTCTTCAGAATAGATTGATCACCGAAAAACTTAAAAGACTTTCCCAATAAGCCATTTTTGTGCAATTGACGAAGACACAGATCTATTGAGTTTCTAAAAAGTAAACTTGCTGTCGAGAATCACACCTAAAATTTTAAAAGAATCATACAAAGTAAAAGAAACATTATTAATACTGAGATCCGGATGTTAAGGAGCCACTATCCTTGACCTACTTACAATTATACTTTGAGTTTTATTAGGATTCAATTTATTCCATAAATAATTATTCAGTAATCTTAGCTGTTACAGATTATCTTTAATATTACTCGTAATCAATCAATCGTGATACTGATAAAGAAAATTTCTCTCATGAAAAAGAAAGATGATATTTCTCACTGTTGACTAAAACTGTATATGATGGTTGCTCCATTAATAAGTATGTTCTCTCTCTCTCTCTCTCTCTCTCTCTCTCTCTCTCTCTCTCTCTCTCTCTCTCTCTCTCTCTCTCTCTCTCTCTCTCTATATATATATATATATATATATATATATATATATATATATATATATATATACATATATATATATATATACATATATGTATATATATATACATATATATATATGCATATATATACATATATATATATATGTGTATATATATATATATATATATATATATATATATATATATATATATATATATATTTACTATGATATAGATTCAAGTGACAAGAAATAGTAATTATATACCAAATAATTCTATTTAAGTTCCTTCAAGAGTTGAGTAGAAAATTATTAGACCCGGATTCAATCGAACCCCAGCGTCAAGATGTAAATAATTCACTGTCTAACGCTTGAAAATTACACGAAGAAAACGCACTCGTCATGGTGTCATTCTCTAAGATAGATCAATGTACTGTATGATTTACCCTCTTCACTGATTATCTCCACATCATTATTTGTTCGATTACGATTTGATTTTCTATATTTTTAGTTCAAGTTGTTTAAACATATCTCTGTTTTTGTTCTTGTTCATTATCATAAATTTATTTCCAGTGAATTAAGCATTATGGTATACTAAAAGTTTCCTGGTAAAGCTTTGTTTATAATATTTCTTTATAGATATGTATTGATAAATGAATGTACTAGAAAAGACTGGCTTAAATTTACTGTTCTTAACAAATGTTTCACAGTGAATTGGATTAATTTTTTTATCTTTTTCATGTACGTGTAGCCATTGAGGGTGTTTGCACTTATATAACTTATATAACTTATTTTTATATAACAAGACTTTGTTGTATCATTTATTTCATAGAGTATCAAGACCATTTATTAGTAAACCCTGCTCACAGTAACACACGAACGCCTACAAACACATTTAGACAAATAAATTTGTTTTATGAAACATCGTCGTCGTCGTCATCAGAGGAGTCGAGATCAGTGATAAATGAGTTCATTAATTTATCCATGGCAATATTCTTCTTAGCATCTATAGTATCCAAAGCCTCACCATGTTTTACAGCAATACTACAATTTTTTATCGTTATCGTATCCTTTCAAGTCTCTCATAATGAAATTATTTCTTCCTGCAATGTATCTCTTCACTTGGCCCCATATAGCCTCAATCAGTTTATAGCCTACTGACAGTAATTTGGTGAACGACGAAGCACTTTATGTCCTTATTCTGCTGCAATCTTATCAATCACAAACTTGTATTGTTTTCCATGTTCCATGTGCTCTTTTTGGCATTTGTAACTGTTAACTCTTTTACAAATGCTGTTTCGTATTCTCCCCATTTCTGAGGCGCCATTCTGCAATGATAGCTTATTTTAGATTACTGTTGGCCGATTGTCTACTTTTACGGAGTGGTAGGGAGCGTTATTCATAACTATATCAAACGATGTGGGAATATTAGGAATAAGTTGCGCGTGGAACCACTTTTTGAATGCGAATAGTCATTTTTTACACTTTTGTTGTGCCAGATGCTCTTTGGATAGCCTTCGAAAAATCATTCAAGAACTCCTCATTATTTTTAGCAAATGAAGTATTCCAGAAAATCACAGTAAGCCACCAAGAACGAATTCTCTTAAATGATATTGACCGCGACCTTTTAAATCTCAACACAAAGCATAAGACCCCTACTTTTAGCTCCTGGGAGTTCCGGACAAAAATGTGCCACATCTACATCTTTCATAATTAAACTTAGGTTTTAACCAATAATAGAAGAAAAAAGATACATTCAAAATATCTGTTGTAAACAAAGCTCTACATTTCAAGAAATGAAACCTATTTCAATAGATCCCTTTACAATAATATGATTACCACAACATAGATTGGCAATGTAATAACAAATCAAAAAGTTATTATGAAATAGTGTCGAACTTGTCACCAGGTAGCAGTTAGGTACTAACAAAAATGCAAGGTGAATACAAGTGGTTTTATTCAACAAGATAACGAGCTTCTATAACAACGATTGAGTGCAACGATGGCAAAAAATCCAACAATGTGAAACATACAAGGGCAAGCTTAAAGAATTTTTTTTTAATTATCATAGCGGGAGAGAGCGAGATATAAAAGAAAAATATAGCATTACAGTGTACGGGCGTGTATGAAACACGTGCGGTACAATTTAGTTGACAAGGCACTTATCAAGCTACCACCGGTAAAGATGAAAATCCTTAATCCTCTCAACCAACGGAGAGCCAGAGTTAATCTGACTTGATGTTTGTGTTATTTTATTGTTGAGCTTGTACTCAAAATACATATTTGTAGTCTTGAAGAGTAAAGGTGAATATGTAGGCTTCTTCGAAATATAAGCACAAAAAAAAAACTAGGCAACGAAATTCTTTTTTTTTTCTCCTTTTTGATTGGCATACATAAATGAATATATAATAATAGATAAGAAGGTACTTGTATATGTATATACGTACATATGTATATATATATATATATATATATATATATATATACATATATATATATATATATATATATATATATATGTATGTATATATATATATATATATATATATATATATATATATATATATATATATATATATATATATATATTTATACATAAATAAATATTTATATATGCATATATACGAATATACATATAATATATATAAATATATATACATATATATTTATATGCATACATACATACATACAAACATTTACAGAATATATATATATGTATATATATATATATATACATACATATATATACATACATACATACATATATATATATATATATATATATACACATATATATATGTCTATATATATATACATATATATATATATATATATATATATATATATATATATATATATATATATATATATATATAACTGATGTATTAATAGTCGAGAGGCGAGATAAAGAATCTAAACTTAACTGTAATGTCATTAAATGTTTTAAAATGGTACATTTGTATTCTTGTGGCCTAACTTTCAATATCTTTTTAATCACAAATCAACAATTTTCTAGTTATGATTGCATTTTTATTTAACTGAATTAATCTGAATAAATATAGCATGTTTACTTTCCTTACCGATGGCCTTTTGAAAGACACATTTTCGATCGATTCTGCTTTTCAGCAGTAGAGGAGATAGACCCCGATCCTCCCTAATCTCCTTTAATATAGAACTCTGATATCTCCTCTTTATCTGAAGGGAATCCCTTGCTTTCACACCCACCATACCAGGAAACAGTAAAACCGTTTTATTAGAGAGGAAGCTAATTAGCATTTCGGAGAATATAGAAATTGGCTGCCATTTAAATAATGATCGATTTGGTGAGGGAAGCTGTTCTTCCATTTTGTATTGTTAATATAAGTATTGTAAGTAGATTATTATTATTATTATTATTATTATTATTATTATTATTATTATTATTATTATTATTATTTGCTAAGCTACAGCCCTATTGGAAAAGCAGGATGCTATAAGTACAGGGGCTCCAACAGGGAAAATAGCCCAGCGAGGAAAGGAAACAAGGAAAAATACAATTCTTAAGAAGAGTTACATTAAAGTAAATATCTCCTATATAAACTATAAAAAAAAAATTAATAAAACAAGAGGAAGAGAACCAAGATAGAACATCCTGTCCGAGTGTACCCTCAACCAAGAGAACTCTAACCCAAGACAGTGGAAGACCATGGTACAGAAGCTATGGCACTAATCAAGACTAGAGAACAATGGTTTGATTTTGGAGTGTCCTTCTCCTAGAAAAGCTGTTGACCATAGCTAAAGAGCCTCTTCTACCCTTAACAAGAGGAAAGTGGCCACAGAACAATTACAGTGCAGTAACATTATTTACAAGTTACTTATATTTTGCTTCAATTATAAATCGTAAACCAGTGTCATCATTCCTAATGATATATTTCTTCCTAAAAATATGCAAATAAATATGAACAGTGTAAAATCATATTTGCTTTACTTTTTTACATCTTTGTTTATTTTTCCTTCACTCGTAAGTTTGTTTTCTCACTGAGTGTTGATGATGTGGAAGTATGCCATATAGAACACACGTTTTTGTTTACTCTTATTCCTTTCCTTGAAGACTACAGGCAGAGGAATTCAGTCTCTTTTTCATATTTTTGTAATGTGTTTTTTATCATTCTTAGCGGTGTTCTTTAATAGGCAGGTTTCAGTGATAAATCTTTTTGAGCATCAAAATTTCAAGATACGCGCATAAACATGACAACAAACTTATTCATAGACACGCATAGCAGCAGTCAGACACCGGTAATACTTTTTTGAGGCAGACAATTTTTTGAGGTTTACGTTATGTATGTAAGTTTCCTTCTATTGAATAATATCAAAATGCGTTTTCATAAAACATTCTAACAGTTAATTTTTTCAAGAACATTAGTATATATATTTTTTTTCTTCTTTAGCAAAATTCGGAACACCAACTCCGCTCTCTCTCTCTCTCTCTCTCTCTCTCTCTCTCTCTCTCTCTCTCTCTCTCTCTCTCTCTCTCTCTCTCTCTAATTCTTACACTTTGTCTTGATGAGACAGCAAACCACGAAAGGTAAATTTTACAAGAATAATACATAGTAACCGGATGCTGACACTATGAAAGTATAAATACAATTTTTATTACATTTATACTGTATATTTTCCACTTCTGTAAAATCTAATTCGATCTTATTTCCTTTTCAAATGATTAATCCGTATCAAGCTTCTGTCATTTCCTACTAATTTTTATGAAATGTTTGGTTCTATCATCTTTTTAGATGATCATAATTTCTCAAAGTATTACTGCTAGATTTTTCAATGAAAATACTAACTTTTCTCTTTTCAACATCCTTTGAAAACCTAAGGTATATTTAGAATCTGGAACCCATTCAGTTTGTAGTAAACGGTGCTATTGTAGGATTCACTGTACTGAACTTGAGAGCTTATAAGAATTAGGTGAGAGCAATTAGGAAGATTGTAATAATTGTTATAATGGTACTAACAAAACAGGTGATTGG
Organism: Palaemon carinicauda; assembly: GCF_036898095.1. Taxonomy (NCBI): domain Eukaryota; kingdom Metazoa; phylum Arthropoda; class Malacostraca; order Decapoda; family Palaemonidae; genus Palaemon; species Palaemon carinicauda. The sequence continues at coordinate 98,590,245 of NC_090728.1, forward strand.
TAAAGGATAATGACTTCAACATTACACAATGGAAAACTTACATTTAAGATTCTGACTAAATTTCCAAGCTAAAAACAGCAGTCAATTGCGGTTAACATCTCCTAGTAAGTAACATGAAACCACGAGTCACGTATTGATTTCATTGAAAGATGATATCTATTGGTTCAAAGAAAATGTATAAAAGACGAATACAACGGTTTTATTGATGATGCATATGTAGATATGTAACCTCTTAGTTAGAGGTTTTATTCACAATTTATCCTTCTATTGTAATCCATTGATTTAGTATTAGCCTAATCTACTATCGACAAACGATCTTCATTCCACTGTTGAATAAAGTTTCCTCCCTAATTTTATAGTTATGATTATAAGGTTCCATGTAAGTGTAAAAGGTAAAGGGGATAAAGAATCATTGTAGCTTTAAAAATGCCTACTGCTGAAGAATGGGACCAGTATTTTCAGTGTATATCAGTATGTTAAGAAAAATTACTAGCATATCATTATCATGATAATTGTTACTTAATTTATCTGTCTTTGAAAGATATAACTAGATATTCTTATTGTCCTTATAACTGAATAAAAATAAGCTTATCATACTATGTCATTCACCGTTACATTCATTCACTTGTTGGGTGTGGGTTTAAAGTCATACTAGTAAGGAGATTGTTTTCCAAAAGATGCTAGATAATTATGAAGTCAT
>NC_090728.1:98595944-98600944 GCF_036898095.1 Palaemon carinicauda
TATATATATATGTATATATATACTTATATATATATATATATAATCATATGTATCTATATATATGCATATGTATATACTGTATATATATATATATATATATATATATATATATATATATATATATATATATATATATATATCTAATTGGAAAACACTTGTAGCATCCATTACTCTAAAGGGATAATTTTCTAGTTTTCTGTATTTTGCTTGTCTTCAGGGATAGAATTTTGCAGGAAAAGACGGTATTTGTTACTATGGCTGCTCCTTTTATTCCTATTTAGCCGACAGCTGTTTCAGCCAGTAACTAATGGCTGTCCTCAGGGCATTTGTTATTGGCTTAAACTGCTGTTGGCACAAGCCGAATAAATAGAACAGATCAGTAACAAGTTCCGTTTATTCCTTCAAAACTCTAACCTTGAAGACAAGGAAAGATACTGAAAATTAAAAAGCGGTGCCTTAAAATGATTGATGCCAAAAGTGCTTTAGAGCATGATAAAATGACCAAAAGGAACGACTATGCTTCAAGAGCACATGCATATAAATATATCGCAATGATCAGCAAAGCTGTACTAGTCTGTGGCACCCATAGCAGGTTAGTTTGCTGTGAGCGCTCAGAATAAAGTCTTCCACCATCACCAATCCACAATGACCAGCCTGGCGAGGAAACCGCTAAACCTCAGACATAAATAAGGACATATCTGAGGCCTTTATACTAGAGTTGACTATGCACCGCTACATTTGCTTTTCTTTTTATACAGTATATATACTTTTCTCATTATATTTTATTTCAAAATTTATGATTAAACATTACAATACGAATCACACGAGCAACATTCAAAGAGTACCTTGATTTAGTCTGAAAAATTTTCATTTTACCTTTAGAGAAGACTCGTCCAACACACACTCTCTCTCTCTCTCTCTCTCTCTCTCTCTCTCTCTCTCTCTCTCTCTCTCTCTCTCTCTCTCTCTCTCTCTCTCTCTCTCTCTGTATATATATATATATATATATATATATATATATATATATATATATATATATATATATATATATATATATGGGTAGTGTCGTGTGAATTATCTTTGTTATAAAGGCAACAGAGCTTTAAGCCAATCAAAACAAAATTCATTGTACATGTAATAATATATAGAGTATAACGAATATTTCTAATGAGACAGCTAAAAGGAAAATTTATACCGACAATTATAGTCTCCAAATGGGTTTACTAAATTATTTGGACTTAATTTTGACTATTAATAGTCAGAGACTCACCTGGGGGATATCACGAACAATGTCATTCAGAGCTAAGCTCTTCTGTCTTTCTTACTCGGCAGCTGTTAGTTCTGTTATCAGTTGACATATTACTTTAAAAACCATCATGAATTATAAGCTATCCCTCTGAAGATGTTACATTTTATATAGAAGTTACAAGTAAGAAAATGTTTAAATTATTTTTTCCACCTATCATGTACTTCTTTTTACTGTTCATAATACATATACTGCACAAGCATACGCACACAAAATACACAGTCATATATGTATATATATGTATATATATATATATATATATATATATATATATATATATATATATATATATATATATATATACATATATATATATATATATATGTATATATATATATATATATATATATATATATATATATATATATATATGTATACATATATATACATATATGTACACATATATATACATATATATACATACATATATATATATATATATATATATATATATATATATATATATATATATATATATATATACATTGCAATCGGTTAAGGGCATCACATTTATGTCAGTTGTTATGACAATATATAGTGAGCTTATTCTAAATAGACTGAAGAGAAAGACTGACGAAAAGCTGAGAGAAGAAAGGTAGAAGTTGCACAGACCAAATTTTCATTTTGAGACATGTACAGCATGAGGACTATGAAAAATCCTTTGATAGAGTGCACCGACCAATTTTATGGAGAGTCCTGCGTTATTATGGAATTCCTCTTGAATAAGTAAATTTGATTAAATCTATTCATGAGCATAGCAAGTGCAAAGTTAATGTTAAAGGAGTCTTATCAAATGAATTTTCAGTGAACAGCTGAGTACTCCTAGGGAATGTTTTGTCGCCTATGTTGTTTATCCTCCTCATATTGGAGATGGTGGGGAAGGATTGGACTGTATTGGTGATAGGAATTTAGCAGATCTAGAGTATGCTGATGATGCTGTCCTTATTAGCAGATCACCACAGGATTTGCAATGCTTGCTTACCAGAATGCATGAAATATCACACGAGGTTGGGCTGAAGATAAATATAAGAAAGACAGAGATGATGAGAAAAGAGTATGCAATGGAAGATGAAATATCATTGGAAGGAGAAAGGATTAATTAAGTAGGATCATTTAAGTATTTAGGAACTATGATCTCTAATACAGAGTCTTTAGAATTAAACTTTAGTGAAAGATTGAAAAAAGAAAATTAAACAATGGCTAGGATAAGTTGAATTTGGAAATAAAATTGTCTGAAATTACATATAAAAATCAGACTATATATCAGTTTAGTGAGATCGGTGTTACTCTATGGACATGAGTCATGGTATGACAATAAAACAATTTCTAATAGATATAGTAGATTTGAGAACAAAGCCCTCAGAAGGATATTGGGAGTTAAATGGCAGGACAGGATTAGAAACGAAAATATAAGAGGGATTACTCGAGTGCCATATGTGAATGAGATCATGATGAGGGGTATATAGAGATTGTTCAGGCATGCTCTTCGCAGCCCCCCCCCCCCAAGAGAGGTTAGTTCACCAAACGTTCAGCTGGGCTACACAAGGCACTAGAAGAATTGGAAGACCCAGGCCTACATGGCTGAGGACTATGAAGCGCGAAGTAAGAGATGATGAATGGAGAAGTACTGAATTAAAGCTCAAGATAGAGACGACTTTTGAAATCTAACCAAGGCCCTTTGCGTCAATAGACGTAGGAGGAGATTATGATGATATATATATATATATATATATATATATATATATATATATATATATATATACAGTTTATATATATATATATATATATATATATATATATATATATATATATATATATATATACATTTTATATATATATATATATACAGTTTATATATATATATATATATATATATATATATATATATATATATATATATATATTCTTACAAAACTGGTCTTCATGAAAGTAGAATATTCTGTTAACATATTTCATTTGTGTATTTAGGAGATGTATAGCCAGCCTGTAAGGTGAGCTCCACTCACGTAGGATTAAGTAATGTATGTAAATTACATAAGACTGTGGTCATTCCTTTAATTGTATTCTCATTCATTTATGAATATGTAAGTTTACGTTATTTTTAAAGAATCAAATTTTTATTTCACATAATTTTATTACGAAGTCTTGTTAAAAGATATGCTGTACGTCAAACGCTAGGGATTGCATCATGTTTCCCCATGGTTGGAAGTTCTAGGAAGGTTCTCAACTAAAATTTTTTTTTTTTTCAATGTTACGAGAGGAGGTGGGTGAAGTTAGCTGAGAGAGAGAGAGTTGCCTTGCAAGCAACGTTAGCACCCATTCTTCAAATTACTAAGTTGGTAACCTTATGCCGCTAGATCCATGCCCCCGCTCTACGAGAATGATTTACTAGAAATTTCTAGAGTGAATTGAGTCACTATATAAGGACCTCGCAATGCATAGGAGACAGAAACGATCCAGCCTACAGCCTATCCCTTTGAAAGAGCCAACGTCTGCCAATCCTCTCTACAGCCACTACACAACTCCACTCAAACGGGAATAGTTATTTATCTCCAACATGTACCGTGTATAGTGTTGTTCAAACATTGGTGATGTTATTGTGTGTCTAAGTTAAAAGTGCAGTGTGCTAATATAAGTACATTTTATAGTTTAAATCTTTGTAACTGGCCCTTTGAGATTAAGCTAAATAGTGAAGTGTATTTACTTTGGCTTAACTATTCGGTAACCTTGTGTGAGCTAAAGGACATAAGAGAAAAAGTTAAGTATGTATAAGTGTAAATTTGATTTATTTTCTATAGTGTTAAAGTGTCAACTTCTTTCATTAATTGTAAAAATTAAATATTTTTATAAATTCATTTCTAGTGAAACAAGTGATTGTATAATTTTTGATAGAGTATAATGTTTTGTCTTAGTCTAAGGTCTAATTCAGATTCAATATTTCGAGTGATTTAATTTTCGTGGTAATTTCGAATTGTTAATTTCTATAGAATCTATTTATTTTTGTAAAGTTTTTATCATTTTGATCACCAATATTTTTCTCAGTGCCTTGCTTTTATTCCCTCCCTAAGAACCGAAGTAAGAGGATGATTTAAGAATAGTTCCCTTTTAAAAGTAAAGTAATCACCCAGTTTTGTTTTGAGTGTAAAGTAAAGAGACCCTTTAGATATTCAGTGATCATATATGTTATTGTCTGGGAGTTGTGTATTATTCCCAGAGCTCAGTGGTATTTTTTTATTATGTATCAAATTATGTAATATATAGCAGGTGATTTTGAGAGCTCAGGAATTTACGTATTTCGCTGGTCGTAATAATATATATATATATATATATATATATATATATATATATATATATATATATATATATGAGTATATATATATATGTATATGTATATATATATATATATATATATATATACATATATGTATATATATATATATATATATATATATATATATATATATGTATATATATATATATATATATATATATGAGTATATAAATATATGTATAAATATATATATATATGTATGTATATATATATAATATATATATATATATATATATATATATTATATATATATATATATATATATATATATATATACATTTACAACCAAGCTCTCATAGAAAAGAATGTCATAATGAAAATTGGCAGAGTAAACAAAATAAATAGCGATCTTAGGAGTTTGCA
>NC_090728.1:98603444-98615944 GCF_036898095.1 Palaemon carinicauda
GAAACATTATCAACGCTGGGATCTGGATGTTGAGGAGCGATGGTCCTCTACCTACTTACAAACGGGGCATTTAGTGAGAGATCACCGGAAAGAAATTCCTTTCCGTTAAGTTTGTTGTTGTAAGTTTGAAAGGTCAATTGTGAAAATCAATTATCTTAAATGCTCAAACTTTATGTTCTTTTGCGTCTACGACTTAGATAGCTTTAATGAAGGGTAATAATGAAAAAAAAAAATAGATAGAATATATAATTCTTACACATTTATCACTGTGCACAAAGAGCGGTATCAAGCAGGTTTCACTGAACAGATATATACATTTCAAAAGACGCTCATGTGCTGCTAAAGGAGAAGCACGAGTCCAAATTATACAGTTGCCTTCTATCAAACAATTTAGAACTTTAATTTAGTTAACAGCCGTTACATAAAAGTTTAGGTTTATTAATTAAACGAGTGGTAAATACAGTGATTATACAGTTCTTAGCACTTCACTTCGTTAAAGAAATTCAAACATAAAAGAAAACTAGGCTTAGACAGTTATATTATCACCCTAGTTCCTTAAGCAAACCAAGCACAGAATTACACTAGGCATCGTACTTTATTTTATCACTTTAATAGTTGAACGCAATGAAGTTATCGTCATAGAGATCAGAGATATCGAAAATAGCCGAAGGGCATACTGTTATTTGCTTTCCGAGAATGTTGGATATCTCAGGCTCCAGAGAGGAGTCTCTCCACAATGCAAAACTAGCCGTTATATCCCCCTTGAGTATATAGTTTACGGCTGTGACACGTGATACATCACAAAACCTCGGGCCCAAAATGCTCGTAAGGATCTCTGTAATAAAATAACTTACGTTTACATAATTTCATGGGATGTTACTAGAATTGTTCTTGTTCACTTGATAGATATGCTTTCACAAAGAAACCCATATTTACTAAAATATAAAAATTTTCTATTCGCTGCTTTTTTTAAATGACCTCACATCCTTTCCATCTTCCACGTATACGTGATTCCATTCGATTGTTCTAACTAGACCTTTCGCGATTTCCTACATTACATTAGATTTTTCCTGCTCCGTTATAAAAGTACACGCATTAGATTATGTTTATGCATGGTAGTAGATGAATTAAAAATCACAATAGATTTACGCACTCAATGTATATATGACTCAGGGAAATTACATAATAAAACTTGATGATAATAACAAATATAGATATTACTATTACCACTCATATTACAGTAATTATTTTAAGTTCTTAAAACATATTTCATAGTCGTCACCTCGATAGATAATTTCTAACCTTGTAGCCTTTGGCATTTCACCAGACACAAACAGTCAATCTTGCAAATCTTTCTTAGACAATCCCATTCTTTTGTTCATCTCTATTTTGTAATCATACGTCAGCTTTGATTTTGTTATCATCTTCCTTTACGACCACACCATCTTTTCTATATAACAGAATAGCAACAAATTTTGTATATTCGTTAGAACGAAATGGCTGAGGATAGAAAAGGTTTTAGGAATTGGAAAAGTCAGGTCTTGAAATGACAGACGTCACAAATTAATGCAGCATTCATTTAAGGTTAACCATGGGCAAACTCCTTCCCAACCGTTTAAGTTTATAAATAAATATATATATATATATATATATATATATATATATATATATATATATATATACATATATATGTGTATATGTATATATATATATATATATATATATATATATATATATATATATATATATATATATATATATATGGTAAACAGACAAAATGCCGATGGATATAATGTCGACGGACATAATGTCACCGGTCATATTGTCGACGGACATAACATCGACGGTGAAAATACCGACTTCCGTTTGAAGAGGACATAATGTCGATTCCAAGATAATAATAATGATAAATTTATATATGATAAGGATTAGAATAATGATAACTAACTTTTTGCTAATAATTTCTTTTAAGCCATTCTATCTTGATAGTTATCACATAAGAAAACTAGTTAACGCAATGTAAATGGAGATGAAGATTTGACGACAACTACAAGGGTAGAAGCATTTTTGCTTCACAATAGAGGCCATCTTTATTTACTCAACGTGTAACAATCTGACTTAGAAACCTATTCAACATAGTTTTGCGATGGGACGTTTGATTCTCCTCCTTCAGGGAAGCAATTGTATACTATTCATACCTTTGTTACAAATAACAAAGCGCTAACTAGCAAAATTGATGAGTATGCTTATGAGTTCATTTTTATTTTTTGAAAGACCACAATTTGACCCCTACGTCAATCCATGTTGATTTCCAAAGAATCGCTATTAATAGCATAAGGAAGACAATTGTGAAAAATATTGTTTATGGCGCAAAATTCAGGTATTACGTTCAGAATGGTGGATAAAAAATATAATGTAAACAATGCAATTAAAGAGTGGCACAACCTAATGCTTTTAACAGAAGAATGGTGGTTAAGCATGCATCTTCAGAAAATTTAGTAAACAAACTGAAAAAGAACAAGCAAATACAGAAATGTTGTTATCGCAACTAACCAATGTGAGAAAAATTGAAGGCAGAACATCAAATATGTTAGAATTGACGAGATATTCAAGAACCTGGTCACAAATTTCAATTTCGATCAAGTGATGCAATTTTTAAGAGCAGTTGCTCATAATTTGTAACACTTTTTAGAATTATGTTGTATTTTACGCCAAAAATAACACTCTTTCTATTAGGAATAAGAATTATCTAATCTCGTTTGAATTTTCTTATTTTTGTCATTATCTTATATAAAATTATTATTATTATTATTATTATTATTATTATTATTATTTTTATTATTATTATCATTATTATTATTATTATTATTACTATAATTTTTATCATTATCATCACTAAGTTCTTGGGTCGACATTATGTCCTTTTCAAAAGGATGTCGGCATTTTGATCGTCGATGTTATGCCCGCCGTCATTATTACCGGTGACATTATGTCCGTCGACATTTTATCCGGCAATTGATATATATATATATATATATATATATATATATATATATATATATATATATATATATATATATATATATATATATATGTATATATGTAAATATATATATACTTGTATATATATACATATATATATAGATAAATATATATATATATATATATATATATATATATATATATATATATATATATATATATATATATATATGTATATATACATTTATATTTATATATATATATATATATATATATATATATATATATATATATATATATATATATATATATATGTATATATATATATATATATATATATATATATATATATATGCATATATGTATGTATATATATATAGTATATATATATAATATATATATATATATATATATATATATATATATATATATATATATATAAAGCACCTTTTCCCAGCGGAAGAATGATTCCAGAGCGTTAACTTTCCGGTTTTCATAAATACTTTCAGGATGAATTTGCTACCCCTAAGAACTTCTCTAGTATAGCTGCGGCCCACTATAGCACCGCTTACACAAGCCAATGGTTATGTGAAGAGATCAACAAAGGATCTTAATTTTTTTATAATTGATCCTTGATAAGATTTAAATTTGCTCTCTCATTGTGTAGCTTGCTGTCATTATTGGAAAGGTTTAGTTAGTATAGAATTCTATCATTTAGTTTCCTCCATATTGCATTATTTTTTATTCATTTTAAACCCTTCAGAATTACGAAATTTCTCGTAGGTTGCCGTTTATTTTGCACATGCTGAAATAGTATAAATGATAACTAATTATATCAGAGATCCTAAGCCCTGACTTCACATCCAGTTCTATTGTTGTCTGGATATCTCACTTTAAAGAATTCAAAATCATATTCAGAAATAATTCTACCTAGCTACAGTAAACTCAACTTCCAAGATGAGAATCGGGCACTTATCCCGTGATCCGACTGTAATTAAGGTATATGCTTGCATCCGTACCATAAAGTTGCTTCCTGAATCTCTTGCATTTAAGACTAAATCCCTCTTGTTGGAACGTAATTTTAGATTTCAGATTTATGGGAGCCACGTCGAATAAGAGCTATTTTCCTGTGTTATTTGTATTTTATCTTGATTCATAAAGGAATTGGTTTATGTTAGATATAAAAATGGCGTTCATTTATATTACGGCAGTATACCAACTTACCCTGAAAATAATTGATGCTCTTGTGCAATGAACATCATGCCCTCTAGTATAAAGATATTATGCGTAGTAAAAGTATATGCTTTTAAAAAGCAAATAGTATTCATTGCGTTATATATTGTCTCTTTTCTATTCTATCAGTTCATAAAAGTTAAATAAAACATCAGATAAACATATATAACCATTCTTCTTTCATTGATTACTATTATCAACAATGTGGTTTGGAGTCCCCAAAGGAACTCAAATAACAAAACCTGGAGCTAAAACCTTATATTAAATGAAGAATGAATAAAATAGGGATTTCATGACCTATAAATATTATCTACTTTCACTACACCGTTCTTTTAGTCGTTTTTTAATTTTCCACTTTCTCCTCTTTTGTTTTAAATTACAATGTGAGTATTAGTGAGAAGTTTTGGAAAGGTTGTAGATATAAACATTTTCTCCCCTTATCTGTTTATTTTCTTCCCATGGTCGTTCTTTTTTACTCCTTTGCGTTTTATATTTTCCTTAATACTAATCCGTAAAGGCAATATTGACATCTCAATTTCCTCAATCTTTTCTTAGTAAGCCTACCTTCATAACAATCAAATACAAACGGAAATGTATGAAGAAACTACGATCTCTTCATATGGAAATTAAACATACACATATTAAAATTGAAAGAGGTTCAAATCTCACCAAAGAGTTAAGCTTTTCTGATATATTTTCCAATTGGATTCAATTTTTACAGTAGGCGTCAATGACCTTTGATGTCAGGATGCCTGAAAACTTCAAATCAATCAATCAATCAATCAATTTTTGCAGAAGTAAGTATGTCCTAAAAGTGAAAAGTGATTAGGAAGTTAAAAAGTCATTGTGATTTCATAGTAAACATACGCGTATCACGTGAATGTGGACATTACATATTCCTGCTACTACTTCTATTACTAATAATATTAATTATTTTTACTACTACTACTACTTCTACTACTGCTACTACTACTACCACTACTACCGATAATAATAATAATAATAATAATAATAATAATAATAATAATAATAATAATAATAATAATCTAGCTTTAGCCTACAGTGAGCATGAAAGTTCTAGTTAGATATTCAGGCAAAAAGTTTAAAAAAATTCATTCATTAGTATAACACTTAAAGAGGTATAGGGTAAGTGAATTAATCAAGAGCGATATTGATGTCAGTTTCTTGTTTACAAATAAAAGTATATCTTATTATCCTCATTATTATTACTAATATTATTATTATTATTATTATTATTATTATTATTATTATTATTATTATTATTATTATTACTATTATTATTATTATTCGTGCTGTTGTTGCTGTTGATGTTGTTCTTGCGGTTGCACTGGTCGTTTCAGCTATGCCATACCCTGAAAAATCAACAAAGTCATTTGTAAACCTTATAGTGTCAAGACATTTGAGTGGCTACATTGAAACATTAAAAAAACATTATATTATCATTATCCTTATTATTATTATCATCATCACCTTTATTACCAAAGATAGATGAGTAAATAAAAATATGTATGAGATTAATCAATGGTCGGCGACAATTCGTCTATGAACATGCTTTTTTCTGGTGATTCTTAAAATATTATGATTATGAACAAACACACAAGGTTAAACATCAAACTGTGTATGATTTTAATACTGAATTTATAATTAGACTGCAGAACATATTCATATCCCTTTCGAAGTGAAATTTTGAGTTCGTCCGTTATTTTTAAAAAAGTGTGTATGCTTGCTTATTGGTCTCATTATTTAATTATCAATCAACTTTTCACTTCTTATCTAACTCAAAGTTCATGTCATATTAACGACGAAAATATTCCTATGAACACAATGTCCGGTTATTTTCAAAATATTATGAGGAGATACAGAATGAAATTATAAAATGTACAGTGAACACAGTAAGTTAATGTAACACGGTGAACTATTTTGAGATTGAATTTATAAACAAACTGCTTAGCATATTCATATATAATTTTTATCGAGTATTATTTTTATAAAAGCTAATAATTCAGTGTTCATATTATTTATCTTAATTTATCAATCAACTACTCACTTCTTATCTACGGTAAAGCTTATATCATATCAACCATTACAAATGCAATTCCTCCTCGAATTATTTAAAGCAGATTCTTATCACAATTATCATCTTTTCTTCGAATGAAAAGTATCTCAATAGTAACGAACAATGAATGAACTACAACCTAAAAAGTAGGTTATACTTCAAATTGACATTTACCTAATTTCTCTTAAAAGGCACTGAGATTTGTGTTTATTATGAAAACTCAAGGCATCGTTTTTATAAAAAGAACTTCTAAGCGTACCCAACCAGTCTATAACATGATGTATAATGCATTATACTTTATGAAGAATCATCTATCACTATAATGATTTTTAAAGTCGACTCTATTGTGTTAATTTTTCAATGATATTCTAACTCTTATTATTCTATATCTTTTGATTTCTCTTGGTTTGAATTATTTAACTCTGCCATCTTTATGGATGGTTTTCATCATTTATTAGTGTTTTACTGTCATTTATTTTCAGAGTAATTTTTATCCTTAGGAGACATCGCTTAACGCCTTTTGTACTTATTGTACTTATCGTACTTGCCATCTGTCAATATTTTTATATCAAATGAAATTGAAAGTTTCTATATCTCTTCTTCCAGTATTAAAGTTTTCTAATTAACTTGGTTTTCCATGAGGTGGGCAAAAATTATAAATTGTATGATCCATTTTTTCCGATTTGAGCATTTTGAAGTTTTCTCTTAATGTTATATATAAAAAACATTTTAATGTTGCCGGTTTTTTTGTCCTCTCTGAAAGAGCTAAACCCTTGGAAACTCCGATTTAACTGTTTACTGTTTACTTTGACCTAAAAGCGACTCCTTCTTCTTATGGCCGCAAAGCATCCTAATATCGCATCACACAAACTCCTTAGAGATCGACGTTCGTTATTCTTATGCTAAAATATGAGGTTTGTTTGGTTCATATTATTTACTCTCTTTCAATACCCAGGTAGTCTCTTGCTTAGGGTGTAGTGCTGTTTTCTTTGTTTTCCATTGCGCGTCTGCCTCGTCTTCTTTTGATGCACAATTTGCATAGGGGCACCTGTTTGAGACACTCTTTGTTAGACTTCAAGTGATGGCTAAGTTTGTACATATCTGATGTTGCAAAATCTACTGGAACATTAAATTGCACCAAATTATACTTTCTTTTTTCAGAAATTATGAGTATATTCATTTCTGGTAGTGTTTAGAATAAAAAAACAATGAAGGTATATAAAAATTGCATTATAACTGCACCTGATATTTAAAGGTGACAAAAATGTGCTCAAACAATCTGATAAGAGACATACTTGCAACAACATTTGTTATCTTAGGAAAGATAGAATCATGCAATCCACTTTTGAGGTTTCAAGGTGAGCTGACAAAACCGTTACCTTGATATGGCGTGCAGTATGAAAGGATCTGAAGTGAGAACGCTAACAATTTTTTCATGCTAGCAAATTGTTTCGTAATTCCATTGCGTGAATCGTGAAAGTACTTCATTAAATGCATTTAGCTACTTTTATTGTATGCTAGTCATGCAAAAAGAATATTTCTATTTTGACTATCCAAGACAAACATTATTGCTTGTAAGGAATATATAGTAAAGCCGGGTAACCGCAATAAAATTTCTTCCTTTCACACGTTATATAATTTAGACATGGAAACTGTTTTATTTGGAATATAAACTACACGCCTACAGCTAACAATACAGAAAAGCGAACTCTAATACACCCAGGCACCGAGAGCTAGAAAAAGAATACAGTCATTTTCCCTCGCCCGGCGGGTGGACGGAAGGGAATCGGCCGCAGTCCCTTGCCGATCGGCGCCGGAGTAGAAAATTTTTCGACTACCGGGCGACGGAATAGAAAAATGCTCGAGGAACTTCAGTTCAGTTTCAACTGTTTCGGAAGCGAATGACTTTCCGTGACTTACATTATGAAATAATTTGTGCATGAGCATGCATTATTGCCGTCTAAGCACAATTTAAGATAGTTATATGAAAGGACGAGGTTTATTTGGTAGCTACGTATAAAAGGTTAAAACCTTTTCAATGGCTGTGCTAGCAATGGTTTTGTATGTTACTTTCATCATTCAAAATTTTACCTACCTATAGATTAATATAATAATTCTTAGAAAAATAAGTACTATAAATAAATAGATGAATCGATAAGTCCCTGTCGAGTTTTAGGTCTAACTTCTGATGGAGGATAAATTGAATTAATCCTCAATGACGCAACACTGACTATTTGAAGACAGTTTAAAGTAATCTGAATAACAATTGTAAACTCAGTTCACCTTTATAACCTAATTATTCCAAATGAATAACAATCAGTTTTTTTTTTCAATTATAACATTTTCTTAAAATTTTAGAATAAGTACACAGTCAGATGTATGAATATTTTATTTAGTCAACTTTGTTATCATTAAGTAGATGAAAATAGATTAGACGTTGTTATGCGAAACTGTCGTAATTTTTTTTTTTATCAATTTCGTACCAGTTGATTACCAGGTCCATCAAATTCCCCCAGGAACACCAGAAGTTTTTATTCACATGCAATTATATAATTTATTATTCTTTCATAAAAAACACAATATAGTAGTTTACCAAAATGAGAAAGTAAGGGCATTTGCATGATAGCATTTCAAATTTCCCGTGAGATTTCTTTGATATTCATAACTACCAATAAAATTCTAAAATAGTCCATTGCATGAAATGAAATCAATTATCAAGATTTTTATTATGAAAGTAATCATTTTATATTCTTCTGTTCCTAGTAATAATTTTTGCGACAATTATGTGAATGCTTGATTTGTTAATTGAATAACCTAACTCCCTCATACACTGGCATACAGTCATTTAAAGAAAATATTTAGAGAAACTGACTATAAAACTAACTAGGTATCACATACCGGAGGATTTGCATACGCCCTGAAAGTAAGGTTATTCTTGTTAGGTAACATAATAATTCATAAGAAATTAATTCAAGGTATTTTAACCAGTATTTTCTTTTCCTTTTGACAGGTTTGTGGACAATTATTACACGGAAACAAGAGAAACCTTAAATTTTGGATAAAATTTCATCCTGCCTTTGTAATCAAGATACTTTCAGATAAACTGCATCAAGCTTTACTTTTTAGATAAGACAGTTAGCCGAACAGTGAAGAAGAAGCTGTCAGTTCCTGGAAACATGGAAAAGCTATACACAGTCGCCATCTGTTGGAAGAGGAAGAAACTAAAGTGGTGTGATTCATTCAGGTCTCCCGTAGTAATCAATGTAAAGGTGGTCGGAGAAAGGCTGGAAGAGCGGGGAGGAAAATAGGCATTCCTATGCACTAAGTATTATTTAAAAAAAAAAAAAAAAAAAAAAAAAAAAAAAAAAAAAAGAGGATTAGGAAAAAATAAAATGTGTAGTCAATTCAATCAATATTTTTTCTCCCTTCCTATAGCAACTTATAAATCGTTGGCTTCAGTTTCAGATTATTCTAAGGAAAGCTAGAGACTTTATCAATCGAAAGAAAAATAAAGTAAGGCAACTTATGTTACACATTTTTTATTTCCTCCACTTCTTTTATTCATTTTTCCATGACAGCATAAGGATTTCTCCCGTTAAAAAAATAACATAAGATCACTC
Source organism: Palaemon carinicauda (assembly GCF_036898095.1). Taxonomy (NCBI): domain Eukaryota; kingdom Metazoa; phylum Arthropoda; class Malacostraca; order Decapoda; family Palaemonidae; genus Palaemon; species Palaemon carinicauda. The sequence continues at coordinate 98,613,357 of NC_090728.1, forward strand.
CTAATTTTTTACTATATTTTGTAAAGTTAGCCATAGAATTTATGTAAAACATGGTTTTCTCTATTTCAAAAAAAATATTTGATAAACATTCACATTATAAAGAGAATTCATACACTCATCACATGACTTAAAGAGATCTATGATGAATGTTATTTTCATAGAAGGAATTCTTCATAGTAATTAACAAACTAACATAAACCTGTGATTTTTCCGTGGAATTACCCTCTTATGGTTTCCGAAAGATGAGATAAAACTCCAAGTTTGTATATTACGATATTAATCTCCTAGAGCTTAATCTACATATGCCAATTATGATTAACTCAAAACCAATTACTTTTAGAACTCCTTAAACAAAAGCGACCCATATTCATTCGTAAAGAAAATAGCTTAACATTGGAACTAATCCGTATAGATATATACCCCTATTTCTGCATTGCCTATTGTGATGTAAGCTCTTTCGTGTCCATTAAATGTATCATTCTTAGATGTATCCCTGCACAATAGATGAATAAGTATTGTACTTTGTAATGTAAGCAGAAAACATCACAATTGTTGTAGCAAGTAGCTGTGAACCAGGGACATGTATGCAATGCTATTTTCATGTCGCTAAGAAGCTTTAAAACGCCAAGACATCTGTGAAATAACAAAGCAAGTGGAGAAAGTTACCTTTGCAGTTCATTTTCATGATATAGAAGTTTTTTCGTTACAGTGTAAAATCTTTTGCATTTTGCTATGTATGTTTGTATTAACCACAGAATAGTGTGTGGAAGTTCTGGCTACTTAGATGTAACACCAGTTTTCATAACAGGGATAATGGGCTTCGTGAATCTAAACTCGACTTTTTATTCATCAGCAGGGATTTAGTCTTACATATAGACATGCATATACATTTATATATATATATATATATATATATATATATATATATATATATATATACTATTATATATACAAATATATATACCGTATATATATTTACACACACAAGCACATATGTATGTATATATATATATATATATATATATATATATATATATATATATACATATATATGTGTGTGTGTATATATATATATATATATATATATATATATATATATGCACACACCTATATATATACATATACTATTATATATATAAAATATATACCGTATATATATTTATACACACATGCACATATGTATATATAAATAAATAAGTATATATATATATATATATATATATATATATATATATATATATATACATATATAATTATATATATATATATATATATATATATATATACATATACATATAAATATATATATATATATGTATGTATGTATATATATATATATATATATATATATATATATATATATAAATTATATATATATATATATATATATATATATATATATATATATATATAAATATATATATATATATATATATATATATATATATATATATATATATATATATGGCATGTAAATATAAGCAATTAAATCTTGAATATACAAATGCCGATAATGAAAAAAGATACTTTTTGGGTCATGCCAACTGTCATATTTTCCATTAAAATAAATTTCTATCTCTTTTCTTATTCTTGTAATGACTCACTTCTACTCAAGCTGTATTTCTTAATGCCTGATGATGTCTGTAGTAACGTGAAATGACAGCTCATAGTGATCGTACATAAGCAAAAATAATTGTAATTATATATACGGAAACACTTTTGCATTTGGAATATTTTGTTTCTTTTATTCGGGTATCACTCACAGAAGGTTTCACCTTCATATTCCTTTGTTTTCGAGGAACATTTGCATTCTATTCCAATCAGTAAATGATGATCTGTTGAAATACTCAATTTTTATTGGCTATAAAAAGTCAAAGATACTTTTTTTATAGAGTATAGAAAAAAAATTCTTCAATTTAACTGTGATGCGTTAGTTTTTTTTTTTTTTCTTGACTTCTGTAATGCTAGGATTATCAAAGATATACTAAAATGACATACCACTAAAGACGGATTCTTGATTTCACTGTTTCATTATTCCAGTTATCTTTAATTACAATGGTTTAATTCTTGTGTAATATGATACTCATTTAAATGACGGTATCGTATTGTAACCTCTAGTGCTCTAGTTCATTACATTGCATGTTACTGGAGCAGATTTATATGTTTGATAACGTCCAAGGATTTGCGTATTTATCATTTTAAGTAGAACATATTCTCTATCGTATATCTATTAAGAGGTTTTAAAATAGAATTAATGAGGTTTATTTCTGTTTCTTCATCATTAGTCTCACCTTTCATGAATCTTAAAATGATAATCGTCATAATAATCTCACTTCATAAAGAGTCGTAAATTCTTAAGCGTAATGAGATAAACGTGTCAAGCTTGAGGATAATTTATTTCTTGTTACTTCCCCACTATCTTCCAGACTCCCGCTTGAAGAAGCGTTTTCGATGAGGTTTCTACAAATTTTTGGTCTTTGTTTAAGGATTATTGTAATAATAGCTCAAATAATCTTTTTGGTGTCTTCTTCGAAGTCCGTACCGTTCAGAATGAGCAATTTCCTTCAGTTTACCTCTTATCTGTGTGA
>NC_090728.1:98620944-98630944 GCF_036898095.1 Palaemon carinicauda
AAAAAAGTAACTGAATTAGTGACATCTCAGCGATGTGCGGAATCAAGCTGCGGGTTGAAGAGTTTATATCTTGAAAATAAAATGTACAGAGATGTGAATGTGCAAATGAAGCATAGAAGAATAGAAGCAGATAGAGAACATTTTGGAAAATGAAGTCTCAATGCATTGAATTTAACAGCAAGTAAATATGAGACTTTTAAAGTAAATCTCAGAAAATGGCTTTCTGTTTATTGTGATCTTTTCTTGATTTTTGTTGGAGTGATGACAGACGTCAAAAATAGTAAAAGTGATTTCAGAGCAATTCTGGAAGGGAGAAATTGACTGTGAAGAGAATGCTTTATAAAGGATGCTGTCGAAAACTAGGTTACTGTTAACTGGTGATAGTTGAAAGGCGCTACCAATGTTGATGAAAATATTTTAAGGTTATACGAAAAGGGAATTGAAATTTAGGTTTTCCAATGTAAGCGATGCTGAACGCAAATTGAACTAGTGTACTGAATGCCTGATAATATACAATATACACTTGGATAGGGCCGGGTAATGATTTACAGACATTTATAACATTAAAACTATCTTTATTTTATTACGCAATTTATTGATCCATTAAAACCTAACTCTCGATAAACACAGACAGTAGATTTACAAAACTTAAAGAGATAACATTAATATGTTCTTTAATTAGCGAAAAATTAGCAAGCGTATTAGTTTTTTATCTATGCCGTTATAAGTACCCAAAAGGTGTATGACTACCAGCTTTCCGTAATTTGACAATTAATAGTCATAGATCGTTCCCGAGCGAAAATACATTTATACCTAATGAGCAATAACCCATAACTACGATTAGAGGCGGCTAAGTATATCAAAACCAGACATCGTAGTAACATAAACCAACTGTCATCGCTCCACCATAGAATTTGAATAAACAATAAAGCGTTTCTCTGAACTTTGATAAACACTTCCTTCAATCAACTGTATCTATCTATTGATAATTAATCCATAAATTATTTATATCCAGATACGTTTATAAGATAAGTATTTAACAACTACGTGGAAATGCTGCTACTCTGGCAAAGAAACTTTATTCGCGATTCCCAATTGTGAATTCTCCATATTCAGAAAGTTACTGAGACGTTTATCATTATTATTGACGATAGAATCTCAAGTTTCATAATGACCGACGGCGGCTGCCTCAGGCGATGCCAGCGGACGCCGCCTTTGCCGCTCAAAATCTGCGCGCTTCAGATTTTGGGATCAAACTAATCAAACCTTTAGTCAAACGAAGAGTTTAGTTGCGGATAGTTAAGGTTGCTTGTTTGCTGTTACTTTCTCAAAGTTTATTATTTCGATAATTGTTTGAAACTGCGTACTTCTTGTTTGCGGGAAATTTATGATATAAAATAAGCCGGCTCCGATGTTTTAATTTTCACTTAAACGGAACTAACATTTTCCTGAGGTTATTTATAGAACTCACATCAATATCATGTTTAGTGGATATTATCAGAATCAATACTTGAAGATTTTTTTATAAAGGGATTGCTGTCGGTCGAAGAAAACTGTCTCGAGTTATTAGTATGAATATAAGAAGCGACAAGCAAAGCAGTCACATGACTTTCTTTTAGAATTAAATCATTTGGTTTAGTAGTTTAGATACATGGAACTCACATCTCTCAGCAGTATCATCTTTTCCTTTAAAAGAGGAAAACCAGAAAATACATAAAAGAATGCAAGACTTTGCATACGTCTAGTATGGAAACTGATGAGTAATAAATCAAAACAATTGAAACCAATTCTTTCCCCACGCGAATCATCAGCTCAGAAAAAAAAGAAGTAAATGGGCTTTAGATAGATTGCATATTGGTTACACAAAGATTACCCAATGGGTTTTTTAATGTGTACAAATCAGGAAATAATTCCCAAGAGTAGTGAGGGTGACACGATTTTAAGCATTTTTGTTTTCTTTATTATTTTTTTTAATGCTGTCTTTAGAAAACAAAGCATGTCCCGTTACGTCAAGAGACTACATGACATTTTATTTGCTTATGAGAGTTCGTCTATTTTCAATATTTTATATGTTTAAGAAACATAGGTTTAATAGATAGAATTCAAATTTAAATATATCATATATTTTTATTTTTCATTTATATTTTATCCCTTAGACTTAAAATATATATATATATATATATATATATATATATATATATATATATATATATATATATATATATGTATATATGTATATATATATGTATATATATATATATATATATATATATATATATATATATATATATATATATATATTTATCTATTCGGGCTGACTCTGTAAGAATCAATTTTGACTAATTGAGTTGGTTAATCTCCTCCCTTTTAATAATAATAATAATAATAATAATAATAATAATAATAATAATAACAAACTCTCTATCAAACGGACAAAGTGTTCAAGAAATATAGTTAAGTATCCTTTTTTCCATTTTATACGCTAACAGAGAGAAAGTAAGACAGTACCATGAGACAATCTTGAAAATGGATTTTACTCTGCTCTGACTAAAAGAAATACAAGAAAAAAATTAAAAATTTAGATGTCATTGTATGATTAGTATGAGGACACAAACAGTAAATTAAGTCATCTGGCTTTAAGGAAATTGCAATTACTTTTCCGCTTACTTCTACGCGTTTGTCATTTTAAACTACACAGTTGATATGTAACTTTTGTACATCATACCTTACAGGCGATAAACATGGAGTACTTACATCTAAGCGTGTTGGAACCGCTGATGTAATAATAATAAATCATCTACGAGTATTGATAGCTATTATCATCATTCATATGATGAATCATGAATGAACTTCTGAGTAGAACACTTGCAAGAAATCAGCCCCTTTCCATAACTATGAAGAATCCTCACTAACAGTGTTACGGACACTCCCACACTTTTCCGGCTTACGGCATTATTTCCCACTCAGTTATTGAAAAGGCAAATCGTTGCTAAATTATAACTTCACTTAAAAGATAGTGGTTTACAATCTTGGAAGTTTATGATATAATATAATATAATATATTATAATATAATATGATATAATATAATATATTATAGTATAATATAACATAATATAATATTTTATAATATAATATTAAAAAAGAAAAATCTTTCCACCGGAATAAGAAAGAAAGGGGATTTATAATAATTTATTGAACCTCATAGTAATTGTTATATACAAGCAAGCGTGAATTTTTCAAACTTCAATAGTTAGAAGTTATAGAGGATATTCTTCGATTTTCAACGCGTACATTTGAACAGCGGAGAAACATTTCCTGCCATATACAAGAGCCACTATTAATTTTGAATGGCAATATCTCTCTCATTCTACAATTCAATCATTCATGCTATACATTTCTTATTTTCAGAATAAGCGTTAAAAGTCTACCTTTCCTATATGTAACCAAATTAACTGTCATTACCATAACGCATTAATGTGCAAAGTTGATTTCAGATCCTGTAATGATATACAGAATTTCGATTGGTAATTAAATTCCTGTGAGTTTTCCATGTTTGTTTTATTATTGAGGTAATATGTCAGGCACTTTTTATCATTCACACAAGCAAAAATCACCATCGTTGTAGGAAATATACTTAAGAAAATCACATGGTGCGTACATGTATCCAAGTATTCATGCTTCCAACGTATTTATTGAACATCTAATTAACTACTTGCCATACATGCATGCTCAAATATATGAATATATATACAGATAAATAGAATTATATATAAAGAATTGCAGATATATATATATATATATATATATATATATATATATATATATATATATATATATATATATATATATATATATATATATATATATTTATATATATATTTATATATATATGTGTATATATAAATGTATATGTGTATATATATATATATATATATATATATATATATATATATATATATATATATATATATTTATATATATATATGTGTATATATAAATGTATATATATATATATATATATATATATATATATATATATATATATATATATACATATATATATATATTTATATATATATATAAATTTCTATCTGATACTAGGATCGAACCCAAGCCCCTTCAAATGGAAGGCCAGGTCGCTTCCAACCATTCCCCCAGAAGCTCAAAAAAAGTCGGACCCTAACTGTTAACTGCAATTCTGGATTTACCTGGCGAGACAGACATCAATCTCTTACCAACGAGTTTTCCCTGACTTTCCGGCCCACCAGGTGACACAATTGATAGCTTTTATTTCAAATTACCCCTAATGAGTCAATATATATATATATATATATATATATATATATATATATATATATATATATATATATATATATATATATATATATATATATAACTATATGTGTGTGTGCATGTATAAATATTCATTGGATTTATATGTAATATGCATACATACACACACACACACACACACACACACACACATATATATATATATATATATATATATATATATATATATATATATATATATATATACATATATATTTAAGTATAAATATATGATAAATTTTTGCACATTTAGACGTGTTTTTCACATCCAAATAAGCCATATATTTTTGATACATTAATGTCTGGGTTCTCTTAACGACCTCGGGATCAAAGCCCCAGGTGAAATCACACAAAGAAAAGAGCTTGTGACCGGCTGGGAATCGAACCATGGTCCGGCAAACTTGTAGAGACAGTGACTACCACTTGGCCACGTGGTAGTCACTGTCTCTACAAGTTTGCCGGACCAGGGTTCGATTCCCGGCCAGTCACAAGCTCTTATCTTTGAGTGATTTCGCCTGGGGCTTTGATCCCGAGGTCGTTAAAAGAATCTAGACATTAATGTATCAAAAATATATGGCTTATGTGGATATATATATATATATATATATATATATATATATATATATATATATACTACATGTATATATCTAAATATATATATATGAATATATATATACATATATATATATATATATGTATATATATGTATGTATATATATATATATATATATATATATATATATTCATATACATACATACATATATATATATATATATATATATATATATATATATATATATATATATATATATATATATTCATATATATATATATATATTTAGATATATACATGTAGTATATATATATATATATATATATATATATATATATATATATATATATATATATACATATGTATATATATAAATATATAATTCCCGTACGGGAATTATTCTTTGCTATTACTTTTGAGCAAAAAGATGAAATGCTTATTCATCTTCCATTTCAGTTATACTGTAGTTTCATTGTTTAGAACTTATTTCAAACGATCGTTTGATTTGGATTATGTTTTTATTAACATAGTTAATTCATGAACTAAAATATTGTAATTAAGAAATGACATTACCTGTCCTGATTTTAATATCCTCAACTATATCAGGGCGCAGTCATTTCTAAAATTTATTGTTAGAAATTACATTAAAAAATGTATAATCATGAGGAACTGTCCTAGCGTACTGTGCATAACAATTTTAAGCTTTAGATTTAGCGGCATTTAATGAATGATAAAATTTTGCATTGTTGGGCATCAATTTTGAAAACATTAGTATTTAGATTTTATGTTTCCAAGACAGTGGGGTCTCCTTTTTCTTAAAAAAAGGAAGATAAATTTTTGTAATGTAATAACAAGAAAAACTACATAAGTCATCTAAATTTTTATGATTCGTAGATCTATTGTCTTTATGCAAATGCAACTGTATTCTCTCGCGTAGTGTTTGTATGTCCATATAATATATTGCAGTATATAAATAATTCAATATGTGATGCATGTTTCTAAGAAACTAAAATTGACCACTCTATCTTTTCAATCCGCTGTTCTATTCTTTTAAAAAGGATGTGGATTATTTCTTAAATATCATTCACCAAATAAATTCATAGAATTTAACACTTATCAATGGAATTTGTAAGAGGATCTATTGTCCAGTTTTATGTTCATAATATTTAGCAGAAACGAAATCATCGCGAGAAAAACTTCATAAGTATAAAAACCAATGGTAGATTTTGTCGTCAAATATTCATGTAATAGGAATCACTTTTAAAGTTCATTTAATGTATCTATTATTTTAAAATATTTTCTTATTGCATAGAAATATTGACTGTTATATTAGGAAACAGTTATTTATGTTGTGCAATGTGGGAATAAATGGCATTTCAAGGAGATAGAATCTTACGTAGCTCAGCAATTATTTTGATAACTCTGTTTTTATTATATCAAACTAACTCACCGCAAGGGCCATAATGACGTAGTAGCATATGAACGTTTGTATTAATTCAAGTGGTATTACATACAAAATGTTTGATTACATTGATATACTGTATACTAATACTCTATTTTCCCTGTTCCTTTTTACGTATAGGCTAAATGTATACAGGCAAATAAGCGTAAACAGTGTTTTCTATATGATTGCATTTGAACGTAATGCACAAACACACACAAATATATATTCGTATTTTGTGTGTATATATATATATAGATATATATAAATATATATATATATATATATATATATATATATATATATATATATATATATATATATATAAATGTATGTGTATATATGTGCATGTGTGTGGAATATCAAATGCTTAGAATACTTAGAAGTTTTAATATTTTCAAACATTGAAATATACTATATAATCAGATACGCACGCACACACCGGAACATAAACAATTGATCATATACCGACACACAAACACACACATATATATATATATATATATATATATATATATATATATATATATGTATTGTGTATACAATATATATGTATATACAGTATATATATATATATATATATATATATATGTGTGTGTGTGTGTGTGTATGAGTGTGTATGTGTGTGCATATGTGTGTACATGATCACTCCAATATATATATATATATATATATATATATATATATATATATATATAAATATTCTGTATATACAATATATATATGTATGTATATACAGTATATATATATATATATATATGTATGTATATATATATATATATATGTATGTGTGTGTATTTGTGTGCATATGTGTGTATATGATCACTCCAATAGTGCTCTTATGAATGTTCTCTTTAGATAGATGTATCGATAAACAAATAATTTCCTTATTCCTTACGCTTATGTTTATAATAGAAGTTCCTTTGTCGCACGATCATTTTATTTCAATATAAGGTTCACTTACGTCATGGGTTCTTTTTATTCAATTGTTTTAGAAAGTGTTGGCAATTTTCCCGTTTATCGTCATTTTATATTACTATTCTAATACATACGTAACTACACGCGGCATGTATACCTCTTTGTTCATCGGTAAACTTCGATTCAATGTGCAATCGAAGCTTTTGTTTGATTCCCTTGTATACAAGATTACTGTACTGGATTTAATTCTGCATATGAGTCTTTGTTAGCAGTGATTTAATTGCATCAGAACAAGATATCTTGTTAAAAATATTCGTTGCGTTGAAATAAATATTTATCGATATCCGCAATTAGTGCCATCAATAATCCAACAGAAGCATTTTATTAAATCAATGGATAATCCCTTGAAGATGGCATTTTTCCTTTATCGAATCACGGAAATATATCTTTGGTACATAGCACTGCTCCTCTGAAAGTAATGTAGACAGGTAACTTTGGAAGATATAATAAATAAATAAGTTTATTTATTTATTTATTTATTTATTTATTTTTTGGAGAAAGGCTATCCGTGTCTATAGGCTATCGGTCACTTTCCCCTATTGATATTCACTGTTGTAGGATACATATAATACACATATAAAACTTATAATACATACATTACTGTTGCGTCTGTGATCAAAACTCAATAACGAGCTCGCTTGTGCATTCATATCAAAATCATGAAGGTGGATTCACTAGTTTAGTGTACATGTATTGCTATTTAACGGACAACCATTCATTAAGCGGATAAGACTCCAAAGAAATTATCGACGAAGGATATTCATTGTGATGGCCAACGCGTTTTATGATATTCAAGAAAAATTTCATAGAACCGGACATATGATGTCTTTCCGATTCATTCAGAGCTTTCGAGCGATGTACGCGCGGCGACCATCATTCGTGAACGATCATTACTGACTCACAAAAGGTGACGGTTCAAAGGCATGTGTGTGTATACAAGGATATATCTGGAAGGACTGTTTACTTTAACAAGGTCCAATCTATTGTCCAAGCAAGACAGGACTTGCTAGCTGCGACATGCCGGATACGCACGCGACATGTAGCGGAGTTTGTGAGCGTGCTCGTGCTACTTTCCTTTCTTAATTGTAATTTTTGGTGACATGTCAAAATGTCATTGTAGGCATATTTGTACATATGAAAATATGTACATGTGCATATCAATGCTTGTATGCACCCTTTATGTGTATTTCTTTTTACTGTCCTTTATGCATGCAGATGTTTATAGTTTTTACTGGAAAATATATGGCTACCGTAGTCTGTGATTATGACAAAATTATCAATAACTTCAGAAAGGAAAATCATTGGGAATTTTTCCCTTTTTTTTTTTTTTTTTGAGAAGACTGGTTTAAATAAAAGAAAAAAAGTCACATTTTCGCCGAATCAATTCCCGCTTACCAAAAGATTTGTTAAATATGGCGTAAAATCCTATCTTTAAAAGAATCTTTTCCGTAATCAGTTGTCTGCTATCAAACTTTCTTCCACGTTTCATTTGGTTGATAATGATCATCACATTGAAAAAAGAAATATATCAGCGGTGTTCGTCTTTTCCAGTTTATTGTATTTAGATTAGAACCTCACAATGAGCGGCGTATTCCTATTGTACGTCAATCCAAATCTTCTAAACTGCCGTTACGATTAGTAGGCGGAGTTTAAAAGATTTCATCGCTTTTTGTAAATAGTACTAAGTATTCTCCGGTTAGTTATGCTGGAATGCGAAAGTCATTCCTTGTCTTTTGTAGCGTTCGCGCCGTTCGGAGATAAGGTCTATTCATCTCGCATCCCTGGTCACTAGGTTATCTTAAGGTCATTTTGCGCACATTACCGATGTTTGAATACTTTTCTTGTTCCGTACTTAACTTTCCTTCTCTGTTTATTTCATAAGTAAGTGGACATCATTATGTGCGTGTTTTTTTTTTTTTTTTTTTTTTTTTTTTGGCACTTTTCGGATTTGTCGCTAACCATTGTGTTCGTCTTCCTTTTTATTTTGAATCATACGTAATACTTTAAAAAAAAGAATAAATCTTGCTTTGGTCTTCATTCACTCTTCTACTCCGATTTTTTCTTGCAACTTCATCCGTGTTATTATCGTTAGCTGTATCTATAATCTTCTTGCAGCTTTGAAAAAAAAGAGATTATCGCTCGCGCGGGTACCGCTCTTTTCCGCTGCTAATGTCGGGGATGTTGTTTTAATATTTTTGTTTTCAATCTTTTCCTTGGCTTCGTTTCTTGTTCATTCAGCCATACACTTTCTACACACATCAAGCAATTTTACCTCCTCATATAATTCAAAACGCAGACCATTTAAAATCATTATATCAGACTTTAGTAAGATGACATTCCTAACACCACGATGTGCGTGCGATTTCATACTTGTATGTATGTTTTAATGGAATTAATTTCTATACGCCACAGTTCCCGCTAATCTAAAAATAGACTCAACTCGAGCTTGGATGCAGCGCTTCACTGCAAGCGAACCGATATGTATAATATATATATATATATATATATATATATATATATATATATATATATATATATATATATATATATATATATATATATATATAGATAGATAGATAGATAGATATATATGTGTGTGTGTGATCTATCTATTATATAATATATATACATATATACAGTATATATATATATATATATATATATATATATGTGTGTGTGTGTGTGTGTGTATGT
>NC_090728.1:98633444-98640944 GCF_036898095.1 Palaemon carinicauda
CAGCTGCACAGCAGCAAAAGCAGGCGTCGACTGCGAGCTACTGGTAGCGTCTCTGGCGGGCACTAGGATCAGGTCTCGGGGGTCGGCTCAGTGTTATCTTGGCTGTGGGAGGGAGTACACGTGCAATCTCGCTGCTCCTGCTCGCGGCACCTTCGCTTCGCACATAATCCTTGGGACTCTGTGTTTTTCGCTTCTTTCATGTGTGGCTTTGCTTTTTTCCACTTTTGAAAGCACAACGTGTTTTGTTTTTTGACTTTTGAGAGACTGGTGGAGTGAGCTTTGGCTTTTGTTGAGCTGCTGCAAGAGAAGAACCATTTTGCTACAGAAAAGTGCTACAGTGATCAGTAAGTTTTCTACAGTTTGCGGTTGTCATAATTAGAGATACGTCATTAGCCTGTCTTTGTAGACACCTAGATCAATATATCCCAGTTGCAGTAGTAGGTGTGAAACCCGAATATTAATTTAATGTAGTTCTACCATTTTCTGGAAAAGGCGGTTGCAAACTTGGAGTTCTGCAGACGCAAATAAACGTAAATGAAGGTTATGTAATAAAAAGAGTATTAAAGTTTACAACTGCCGTTTAGACTTGAAACTAATTTAAGAGGCCTCGTTTTCATCCTGGTGCAGTAATGTACTTAGATAAATTCACGACTTGATCGAGAACAGTTTTAACCAACTGATAAGTTGAATGGAAAAGCGCGGTAGGCCTATGTGATGTCATGGGTGCACTGTTTGAGGACAAAGGTGGAAGTACTTAATTCTTCACAGCCTCTTAGAAACAGTACTTGGGAAAACCAATACCATTCCTATTGGTCCCAAATACCCCAAACGTTTTCCAAATAGCCGAAGTGTTTGGGTAAAGTACTGGTTAAGAAGCCTGGCGTTACTTAACGACCATCGCCTTAAAAACGCCCATTGATTTTCCATTTCCATGCTTTCAGACTTGATGAGTTGTTTTTTTTTTTTTGTTTTACAAAGGTGGACTGGAATGGGTGAGTAGAAAGGAACTGCTAACTCTGCATTTACTCTCATTAAACGAATTTGTGGAAGAGAAGGCTTTAAATAGTTTTATAAGAATGATGTTTGAGTAAACGATTTTCTTAGTACATTGAGATAAATATGAAAAGAAAATAGACGCCTAATTCTTAAGAAATAATTTTTTTTGAGAGATATGACCATTATCTCAATTTAATTTTACTGTACCGGTATTTTTTATTCGTTACTATTATATTGTAATTTCTAAAACGTGTAAAAAATAAATTAATGAATATTTTGTTGATCTAAGCAACTTTTATGCTTGGTATGAAATGAAAAAAAAAATACGCTTCATTTCCGTGCGTCGTGTTGCACTGCTTCCCCAAGTTCCATTGTTGCAAGATTCTTATGTAACGATCTCCTATATTTCAATCGACAAAAGGATTTGTAAATATCGATATGATCGGTTGCAACTCGCTTATGCGCCGAGTTAATGAAGATTCTCATAAAGACGTTGAACGTTTGCCTGTTATTATTATTCGTTATAGGGTAATATTTAATTCTAGATGGATGGATATCATAAAGCTGAGGAATTAAGATATAAAAGCAATAAATAACGGTATATTTCTTTTATTTGCCGAATAATACTCCTTTGTTATGCATGCATGCACTCGCATGAAAATGCCAACACTGGATTTACAACGCTTACTAAAAGACCGAACAGCGCAGCAGATTCCATCTATATATTCATATGAAATGCTGTGGAAAAAATCTTTCTATTTAGATCGAGAGGAATATTGTAGTGAAAGGAAGTGTTGGGAGAATTTCAAATATTGCAATGACTCGGTGCAAGGAGTATTCACTTTGTAACCATTTCTGGTCAGTCTTCGTCGATTTTCAAAATTTCACTCAAATTCAGATTCACCAGGGAAAAAAGTAGTTACATGGTGAAGGTTCAGTCTTTTCCATATAACGGTAAGAGCATTTGGGTTCCATTGGGCACAGATACTCAGACGAAATTGATGATCTTTATTGAATTATCCGAATCGAGTCCACGTGGAAAATCGATGTATTATGGAAAAAAGGTGGCGACCATTGGAAATGTTTAAGAAATTTTTGGGAAATGTGTGCAATGTTGAGATTAATGTGATTTTGTTTCAGTCCATTTCGAGTGTCCACCTTTTAATTCATATTTTCAAATTCGTGTATTGTATGAGAAAAAAAAAAGAATTCAGGAATACTTGACGTGATTTACAACTCGGAATTGTCACCTTGAAAAAGTGTAGAGACACATTTTGCTGTATCTTTTCACTAAATTGTTACTATTGTATTAAAATTATATATGTACTTATGTATTTGTGCATTATCACTCTGTTATTTACGAGTAATTTTTTTGTAAAGTTTACCCTGGTCTTTGAAGTGTATCTGAATTGAAGAGTAGGCAGACAGAAACACTTTGGCTTTTACATGATAAGATTAATATGATAATAACTAATCTTTATTTTAGTAAAATTTGTATGACAATTAGGAAATGTCTAATAATGTTATTTTCTTTGTTCATTTTTTTCAGATTTTCCCCACTCATTTACGTAGACCATTGTAAATGGTTCTTTTTAAAGAGGTATCTATCTGTCATTTGTAATAAGGGAATTTACAACTTATTATCAAATGCAAGATATCTCTTATATTTTAATTTAAGAAAAAAAAAATCCATAATGGTTATCATCCCCTAAAGTTCAGTAGAATTTACCATATCGATGATAAATATTTTATTAAGTGTATTATGGATACTGTTAAAATGAAATTAACTAGGTTTGTCGTATGAATACCAGATTTTTTTTTGTTACTGCAAAAAAAAAAAAAGTTTTTATTTATTTCTCATTTTTTGGAAAAATACTTTTATGATTTATTGCTTCTCTAGATTCACTATGATGGGATAGATAATCCTTTTGTATTGGTACTGATTTACGGTATCCCATTCACGGTATCATTTGCTTGACGTGAGGAGTCGCTTCGATCAATAAACCCTATACGAATCATTTCGGGTCCTTTGAATTCAAATAAATAGATAAAAGGTTTACTTTTATTGAATTTTCTTTTCGGGTAAATTCTCTCTCTCTCTCTCTCTCTCTCTCTCTCTCTCTCTCTCTCTCTCTCTCTCTCTCTCTCTCTCTCTCTCTCTCTCTCTCTCTCTCTCTCTCTAAATTCCTCATGAAATAAACGCATGCCTCATTTTCAGTATGCGTAAGTTATGAAGTTGGTCATCGTCATTTTATATTCCTCACATTGAGTAGGATTATACGTTTAAATACTATTAAACAACGCACAAATAATAGAAAAATTCTAATGTCTCGCCTAGGAGTATATGGAGAAGGGTACAGAAAAGATTACGTGAGAGAACAATGTTTTAAGGCTGCAAGGGGTCGGCAACCCCGGACATAAGTGCCACAGTTGGCACAGGAAGAGCTTTTTGATGGCATCCTGCGATTCGCATATTATGTGTCAATGATTTCAGAGCATTTACGCACGTTTCAGTGAAAGCATTTCACGGCATATTGAACGATTTTATTTCCCGCGGACCAGTTGCTTTTATTTCGCCTATATTGGCTAATATTCATTAGACATATTGTGATGTCTGTTTAGGGGGAAAGAATGGCTGGCACGCTTGGGCTGGCTTGTAGGTCTGAGTGGTGTGTTTCATGGTCCCCGAGAGAAGAACAAACAAAATAGGGGACGGTCGTGGAAGAAAACATAAAAAAAATAGCATCTGTTCGAAACTATTTGAAAAAGAAAAGCACCTGTATTCTTGATTGGCTTTTATTTAGAATCTTTTTGCGAACGAATATTTATTATTTGGTCAGTCGCGTGCTCTGTTACATTACACGAAATATATGTATATATTTTTTCCATTTCTCGGGAATACCTAACCATTGATAGATTATGTTATCCTTACTGTCTATGCTATTTGACCATATTTTTTCATAAATATCTTTTAATGATTTGACTCATTTTATGACGACATATTTATGGAATTATTCATATAAATAAAAGATACATGTCTTACCATACTCGTCTTTATAAATTTCCTCTAAAGCGGATTCAACGTAAATGTAGGTTTTTTTTTTCTTCTACTTAGAATACATTCTGTCAAGCGTTACACAAGAGAAAACAGAATTTACGTGCCAAATTAAACTATGTCATGTTCCACAAGTATTGACATGATTGTCTATAATTTAAATCACCACAGTATAGTTAGACGGCGAAATGACAGATAAATGCTCCTGTGATACCAACCTTACTGAGGAATAAGCAAGACGGTGAGCATCTAATCTACCATAGTTGTAGGGAAACCGCCTTTTCTACGTCAACTTATATATATATTATTTATAAAGGCAGGGCCGATCGCTGGTTGTTACATTACCGCGAAGAATGTTTCTAAGATCGTGGATATTACTTATAACAAAGAAGTTTTTTCACTATCAATTTTAATATTGATAGCAATTAAATTCTTCAAGAATGACTAGCCTTTTATTTAACCAGATAAATATGCCTTTTAAGAATACATTTCTTATAAGTTAGAAGCCGGATAATTACGTATTAAGTGATACTATAAAAGCAATATTCTTTTACATTAACTTGAGAGTTGCTTATAGCAATGAAGCCATTTAACATCTCATTAAGTAGCGCATACTGACAAAAAAAAAAAAAAAGGCTCTTGATATAGTTTATGATATTGTCTATAAATATGATGCTCAGTGGGAATTGTCACAAACCTGCTTTATTATGAGAATGCCATTTAATATCACATTGAGCGTTGGTCATAATGATGAAGTCAGGTCCTCCCCCCCAGAAGTTTCGCGTAATTCAATCGAGATTTGGGCAGGCGTGTAGTGATGAAGTCTTCAATTCGTCATGGGTTCATCGTATAAATTAGAATCCAATTTAAAAATAATCTAAACTTTACATAAAACGAGAAGACCGTTCAAATTTGCCATAATCGGCGTACTTTATAAAGATCAAGCTTTAGAGAGTGCATTTTCTTTATTAGTAATAGTAATAAAGAAATTGGAAGTTCATTTGTGTATTGTCTGTTAAATTATCCTGAATACGAAAAAACGCCTATACATGCTTTGGTGCTCAATGATTTGCAGATTTAAAAGTATACTGGAACATACATACATTTCAATTGGTTCTTAAAACAGACTTTAATGAATTTCATAAGAATTAAGCTTTATGAGATTATTTTTTGTATATTATCAATGGTATTTTGATTCGCTAGTTTACAATGACAACTCTTCAAAATTGCAATTTCACTCAAGAGGCGTTTATTTGTTATGTGTAATTGCTGAACAACAAAGTATTAACTTAACTCGTTTTAAGAAGATAAAACAGTTTTTATGTTGACCAGGCTGACATGAGTCTTTTTATTGTTTAGATATGGCATATCTGTTTTTGACGTTGTTAATAGTTTATATAGGACATATCTGTTTTGACGCTGCTACTGTTTTTAGAATGATATATAGTTAATTTATTCTCATCATTTATTTATTTTCTTATTTCCTTTTCTCACTGGGCTATTTTTCCCTGTTGGAGCCCTTGGGCTTATATCATCTTGCTTTTCCAGCTAGGGTTGTAGCTTGGCTAGTAATAATTTAATGTTGTTTAGATGTTGATCATATTTCTTAGTTCAAGTAATTTGAAATATTTATGCCGCCAGAGTGTACCCCCAAGCAAGCGAACTCTAACCCAAGACAATGGAAGACCATGTTACGGAGGCTATGGCACTACCCAAGACTAGAAAACAATGGTTTGATTTTAGAGTGTCCTGCTCTTAGAAGGACACTAGGAGTATTCGATAAAATAAACAAAATATATTTATTCTGATATACATATATATATATATATATATATATATATATATATATATATATATATGTATATATATATATATATATATGTATATACATATATATATATATATGTATATATATATATATATATATATATATATATATATGTATATATATATTTGTATGTGGAGACCAAAACACTAAAAGCTATATTGAGTTATGCATGGGGAAACGAAAGAAAAATCAAATTTACCCAGAAGGTTCCTTTCCAAGCTGAAACATTACTCGAAACACCAACCTGCATCGTAATACATTATTCGCGTTGCTTTCACCTAGAGCTCTTCAAATATTCATCGATGCCATTTGCGTAGCGATTGGGGTAGTCATTTCCGTCCTGAGCCGAAGCGGTATGGGATACCTATCTCATTTTGGGCCACAGTTTTTCGTAGCATTAAGAGGTCATGTGGAAGTGATGATCGCTGGATGCAGTAGCTTAGGGAATTCACAATTCATATTGTTATAATGAATTCTCGGGTTCAATTAACTGCATACTAGGTATGCATGTAATTCTAATAGTCAGGCCTTCTCCATCATGAGGCTCAATACTCCACAGTACTCTAGAAATTTTATTCCAGCTGCGACCAAATAGTGGAATGATCTTCCTAATCCGGTAGTTGAATCGGTAGAATTTCAAAAAAGTTATAGCTCGCAGGAAATATTTTTATCTTGAACAGGCCTACATAAGTCCTTTTATAGTTTATGAATCAAATA
The DNA here is from genome assembly GCF_036898095.1 of Palaemon carinicauda. Classification (NCBI taxonomy): domain Eukaryota; kingdom Metazoa; phylum Arthropoda; class Malacostraca; order Decapoda; family Palaemonidae; genus Palaemon; species Palaemon carinicauda. The sequence goes on from NC_090728.1 coordinate 98,640,041, forward strand.
TCTGCTTTAACGTTGTTAATGTTTTTAAATTATTTTAATGGGATTTTAATTACTTCTTATATCGTTTATTTATTTCCTCATTTCCTTTTCTCACTGGGCAATTATTCCCTGTTGGAGCCCTTTGGCTTATAGCATCTTGCTTTTCCAAGTAGGGTTGTAGCTTGGCTAGTAATAATACTAATAACATATTGGAAAAAAAGAAATATTTATTATTCATAGAATATTGTATACAAGGTATTAAATGCCGGTGAGGTGAAATATGTGTTGGAATGGAAAAGGCCTTAAGATTTACAAGAATGATAGTGGATGCACGTGGTGTTTGTATTGGGGCTAGACTACGCGATCTGCAGATTTTCTCGAAGGGGATTCAATCTGAGGTTCAACAGCTAATGAATTAATATGGCAGTAACTATTGTGTTGTGTTCATAGTTAAAAGATACACACAATTATGATAAATAAAAACACACACATTATATATATATATATATATATATATATATATATATATATATATATATATATATATATATATATTTGATACATTAATGTCTGGATTCTCTTAACGACCTCGGGATCAGAGCCCCAGGCGAAATCACACAAAGACAAGAGCTTGTGACCGGCCGGAAATCGAACCCTGGTCGGCAAGCTTGTATAGACAGTGACTAAACCACTTGACTCTGATCCCGAGGACGTTAAGAGAATCCAGACATTAATGTATCAAAAATATATATGGCTTATTTGAATATGAAAAACACATCTAAATGTGCAAAATTTATCATATATATATATATATATATATATATATATATATATATATATATATATTTATATATATATATATATATATATATATATATATATATATATATATATATATATATATAATGTTGGAGCTCTTGGCCTT